>NC_057799.1:624731300-624732357 GCF_018294505.1 Triticum aestivum | reverse complement strand
CCCGGTAGTCACAACGGTAGCGATGCAGACGGTGAGACTGGAGAAGAATCCGAAGGCAAGCCGACGGACACCCCCCCACAGTCGTAATGGCCGACGCATCGCGGAAGTCGTGGCTGGAGTGGAAACCGACGAGGTTGCTCAAGCAAGGCGGTAGCCCTTTGTGCCGTTTATCGATGTAGCCGAGAGCGTGGGTGGTGGAGCCATGGTCGAGGTAGCCGTGCGAAGAATGCCGTGGTCGATGTCGAGTCGGGGTGGCCGGTGTCGAGGAAGTCGCCGTGGAGCCACGGGCGCAAGAGGGCGCCGAGTTAGCATGGGCGCAGTGGTGTCGAAGTAGTGGTGCGCCAGGAAGAAGATGTTGTTGACGACGCGTCGCGGCGGGTTTGCCAAGCCCGGGGACACATCGTGGACGAAGGCACACACCGGTGTTGCCAGCACCGGGCATGCGTAGACGGACAAAGAGGAAGTTGACGAAGCGTCGACCAGGCTTGCCAGGCCTGGGGACACGTCGTGGATGAAGGCACGCATCGGTGTTGCCAGCACCGGGCATGCGTAGACGAGGGACATGCACGAGTTGTACGCCATGTCGGAGAAGTCGGAGGGGCCAACAGAGAAGAACTCGACGACGATGGCGGCGTCCATCGGCTCGGGGCCGATGTCACCAACGATGGTCGGAGTAGACGAAGTGGTCGGGGTAGATGACGGCGACGCTGGCGACGGGCTGGTGCTTGGACGAAGACGAAGGGGGTGGACGGGCGGCGGCGGCGGCTACGAAGGTAGCGGCGGCAGCGGCCAAAGAAGAGCGGCGGCGGCGGCCTGACGGCGGCGGCGGCAGCTAGGTTAGGAGTGCGGCGGTGGTGCTCGAAGTAGGCGAAGAACCCTGACAGCGTGACGAAGACCGGCGCGGACGGTGGCGTTTCCGCGCCAAGGGAGACGGCGCGGTGCATACCACGGGAGGTCGACGCGCGATGACGGCGGAGTGGACCGCGGGCCGCGGCGCTACGACCCAAGGGGCGACGCAGCGGCGGCAGGCGGGTCGGGGCGACGGCGGGAAGACCTC
>NC_057799.1:624730649-624731290 GCF_018294505.1 Triticum aestivum | reverse complement strand
ACCTCGGGGCGGCGGCCGGGACCGCGGGAAGACCTCGGGGCGGCGGCCGGGACCGCGAGCCGCGACGCTGCGGCCCGAAGGGGCGACACAACGGCGGGTCGCGAGTCGGTGCAACCGCGGGGACGGCCTCGGGGCGGCGGCAGGGACCGCGTATCGCGACACTACGGGCCGAAGGGGTGACGCAGCGGCGACGCACGAGTCGATGCAGCCGCGAGGAGAACCACGGGGCGGAGGCGCTGCGGCCCGACGGGGCGACGCAGCGGCAGCCCGATGCTCGATCGGTGGAGAGGCGCGCTGAACTCGGGGACAAACTTCACGGGACCTGCGGAGGTGCGCGTAACCGACGGGCCAGGTCGGTCGCGCGGCGTAGATGAGGCGGATCGCAGCGGCGAGCGGGTGATCAAGCCGATCGCGCGCGAGGTCGGGGACGCCGCTCGGTGGAGGCGTGGTGGCGGCGAAGTCCGAGATGAAGCCGGCGGCGGCGGGCGGCAGGGCGGCTATGATTGGCCGCCGCATGGCGCGAGGCCGCTGGGTCGGGGTGATGCAGGAGTCCCGGTCGGAGCAGGGCGGTGACGGCCGGCGTAGATCGACGGGCGGGCCGTCGCGCGAACGGCGGCGGTGAAGGGCCGCCGCATGACGCG
>NC_057799.1:624728227-624730426 GCF_018294505.1 Triticum aestivum | reverse complement strand
GCGCGAGGCCGCCGAGTCGGGGCGACCGACGGGCAGACGCGCGGACGACGCACGAGGCCGCCGGGTCGGTGAAGAAGCCGGCCAATCGCGCCGGTGTTGTAGAGGCGCACGGGGTCGACGGCGGCGGTGGGCGACGCAAACCGGATCACATAGACCGGAAAACCAAAAAGTAGACGCCGGTCAAAGCGACCGGCGAGAGAGAGAAAACCCGGATCAAAGGATCGGGAAAAAAGACTCTCTAGGGCAGCCGGCCAACGCGGCCGGCGGACGAACCCTAGGTACGGGCGGCGTGGCCCCTGGCGGCGGTCATGGAGGTCGACCGCCCCGGGGGCGGCGCGCAGGTGTGGAAGCGGCGGCGGCTAGGGTTTAGGATCGACTTGCGTCTGATACCATGTTAGAAGGGAGAAAGAGGGATTGTTGCGGAATATGATGGATTGGTGGAATTGTTCGTTGTATTGCTTGAGCCACGTGGGCATATATATATAGAAGTACATGATCTACTTGGAGTATAAGGTAAGCCAGAATATTTCCTAGTCTAACCTATGTTTCCTAATACAATCACGTTACTCAACAGTGCTTTATTGTGGGGTGGGTTCGGCAACATGTGGATGTATAGATATTTACCTCACAAGGAAAAGAAGCCAAAGACCAAAGCAAATCAAATTTATACCAAATTTGTTACGACTGTTTCATGATAACCGAATTCGATGAGATCCTCACGAGTCACGAGCTCGTGTTCGCCTATTTGCATGAAGTTGGTATCTTCTGTTGGAGCTGCTCCACCACTATCCGGGAAAAGGGCCCACCCTATAAGTTGGCCTACGTGGAGAAGGGTTTCCTTTATTTTATTTTTCTTGGAAACCGGCGGGCCTTTTTAGGAGGGGTCAAGGTATTTTTCTCTCGTTACCGCTATATTTTTGGTAGGGGCCGAAATAACAGGTTTTCGAAAAATCTCGTGTATTTTGGATTTTTTTGCCTGAATTATTCAAACAGAACAGGAATTCAAAATCAAACACTGATAAAATATAAACTGTTTGATATACTATTCGCAAATTAGTATCTACCGCAGTGGTCATTGCGCCGCATCGTCAGGTCTTGGGATCGAATCTCTTGGCCACATAGCATGGGCATGTTATATCATAGGTCGCGCAGTTCAAATTCAATTTTTTGAAAAAAAATCGTTTGGTGTCGAATTTTCTTGGTGGGCAGCGGAAAAGCCAGTTTTGACCGGTTTCTGAAAAATTTGGGCGAGAAAAGAAAACCTTGGATTTGACGTCACCCAGGGATTTCTGCCGACAGGAGTACTTGGCCCACACTAAATCAAATTATTGATGGCACCACTGTCCGTGATGCCTCGCTCCACCACAGTATCTCCGGGGCGTTCCAACGCCTCATCTTGACATGCCAAGACCTAAGGTTTTGTTTTGTTTGGAAGAAAGATAACAATACCATGTTTTTGTGACATGCAATGGTTCGTTTCTGTTTCTCTGTCTACTCGGCTGATCCTGAAAGAAGAAAAAAACCACTCGCTCTGCCGCCACTGCCATCCGAAGGAACTCCGGCGACCGGAGTCCCTGACCCCTTGAACATATCAATCATGTTAACCTCCGACATCGCCGGTCCGCCTTGCTTCGCCTTGTTGGGGAACGTAGTATTTGAAAAAGAATTCCAACGATCACGCAAGATTTATCTAGGAGATGTATAGCAACGAGAGGGGAGAGTGTGTTCATGTACCCTCGTAAACCGAAAGCGGAAGCGTTTAGTAACACGGTTGATGTAGTGGAACGTCTTCACGATCCAACCGATCCAAGAACTGAACGTACGGCACCTTCATGTTCAGCACACATTCAGCTCGATGACGTCCCTCAAACTCTTGATCCAATTGAGGCCGAGGGAGAGTTTCGTCAGCACGACGGCGTGGTGGCGGTGATGATGAAGTTACCGGCGCAGGGCTTCGTCTAAGCACTACGACGATATGACCGAGGTGTGTAACTGTGGAGGGGGACACCACACACGGCTAAGAGAAGACTTGTTGTGCCTTTGGGGTGCCCCCTCCCACGTATATAAAAGGGGGAAGGAGAGGTGGCCGGCCCAAGGGGGGTGCGCCAGGTGTGGGGAGTGCTACTAGGACTCCCTAGTCCAAGTAGGATTCCCCTCACCCCTTTCCTTTTTCGGAGAAACAAAGAGAGAAAGAGAGAA
>NC_057799.1:624626170-624727890 GCF_018294505.1 Triticum aestivum | reverse complement strand
AACTTATCCGATACTTCCCGAAACCATTCTGGTGTCCGAATATAACCTTCCAATATATGAATCTTTACCTCTCGACCATTTCGAGACTCCTCATCATGTCCGTGATCTCATCCGGGACTCCGAACAAAATTCGGTCATCAAATCACATAACTCATAATACAAATCGTCATCGAACGTTAAGCGTGCGGACCCTGCGGGTTCGAGAACTATGTAGACATAACCAAGACACATCTCCGGTCAATAACCAATAGCGGAACCTGGATGCTCATATTGGCTGCTACATATTCTACGAAGATCTTTATCGGTCAAACCGCATAACAACATATGTTGTTCCCTTTGTCATCGGTATGTTGCTTGCCCGAGATTCGATCATCGGTATCATCATACCTAGGTCAATCTCATTACCGGCAAGTCTCTTTACTCGTTGCGTAATGCATCCCGCAACTAACTCATTAGTCACATTGCTTGCAAGGCTTATAGTGATGTGCATTACCGAGAGGGCCCAGAGATACCTCTCCGATACTCGGAGTGACAAATTCTAATCTCGATCTATGCCAACTCAACAAACACCTTCGGAGACACCTGTAGAGCATCTTTATAATCACCCAGTTACGTTGTGACATTTGATAGCACACAAAGTGTTCCTCCAGTATTCGGGAGTTGCGTAATCTCATAGTCAGAGGAACATGTATAAGTCATGAAGAAAGCAATAGCAATAAAACTAAACGATCATTATGCTAAGCTAACGGATGGGTCTTGTCCATCACATCATTCTCTAATGATGTGATCCCGTTCATCAAATGACAACACATGTCTATGGTTAGGAAACTTAACCATCTTTGATTACCGAGCTAGTCAAGTAGAGGCATACTAGCTAGGGACACTCTGTTTTGTCTATGTATTGACACATGTACTAAGTTTCCGGTTAATATAATTCTAGCATGAATATTAAACATTTATCATGATATAAGGAAATATAAACAACAAGTTTATTATTGCCTCTAGGGCATTATTCTTCCAGTCTCCAACTTGCACTAGAGTCAATAATCTAATTCACATCGTCATGTGATTTAACACCAATAGTTCACATCTTTATGTGATTAGTTCACATCGCCATGTGACTAACACCCAAAGGGTTTACTAGAGTCAATAATCTAGTTCACATCGTTATGTGATCAACAGCCAAAGAGTACTAAGGTGTGATCATGTTTTGCTTGTGAGAGAAGTTTAGTCAACGGGTCTGTCACATTCAGAGCCGTATGTATTTTGCAAATTTTCTATGTATACAATGCTCTGCATGGAGCTACTCTAGCTTATTGCTCCCACTTTCATTATGTATCCAGATTGAGACTCAAAGTCATCTGGATCGGTGTAAAAGCTTGCATTGATGTAACTCTTTACGACGAACTCTTTATCACCTCCATAACCGAGAAATATTTCCTTAGTCATCTTAGGTAACTAAGGATAACTTTGACCGCTGTCCAGTGATCCACTCCTGGATCACTATCGTACCCCCTTCCCAAACTCATGGCAAGGTACACAATAGGTCTGGTACACAGCATGGCATACTTTATAGAACCTATGGCTAAGGCATAGGGAACGACTTTCATTCTCTTTCTATTTTCTGCCGTTGTTGGGTTTTGAGTCTTACTCAACTTCATACCTTACAACTCAGGCAAGAACTCCTTCTTTGACTGATCAATTTTGAACTCCTTCAAAATCTTATCAAGGTATGAAATCATCGAAAGTCTTATCAAGCGTCTTGATCTATCTTTATAGATCTTGATGCCTGATATATAAGCAGCTTCACCGAGGTCTTTCTTTTGAAAAACTCCTTTCAAATACTCCTTTATGTTTTCCAGAAAATTCTACATCATTTCTGATCAACAATATGTCATTCACATATACTTATCAGAAAGGCTGTAGTTCTCCCACTCACTTTCTTGTAAATACAGGCTTCACCGCAAGTCTGTATAAAACTATATACTTTGATCAACTCATCAAAGTGTATATTCCAACTCCGAGATGCTTGCACCAGTCCATAGATGGATCGCTGGAGCTTGCGCATTTTGTTAGCATCTTTAGGATTGACAAAACCTTCTGGTTGCATCATATACAACTCTTCTTTAATAAATCCATTAAGGATTGCAGTTTTGTTATCCATTTGCCAGATTTCATAAAATGCGGCAATTGCTAACATGATTCGGACAGACTTAAGCATCGCTACGAGTGAGAAAATCTCATCATAGTCAACACCTTGAACTCGTCGAAAACCTTTCACGACAAGTCGAGCTTTGTAGATAGTAACACTACCATCAGCATCTATCTTCCTCTTGAAGATCTATTTATTCTCAATGGCTTGCCGATCATCGGGCAAGTCCACCAAAGTCCATACTCTATTCTCATACATGAATCCTATCTCAGATTTCATGGCCTCAAACCATCTTGCGGAATCTGGGCTCATCATCGCTTGCTCATAGTTCGTAGGTTCGTCATGGTCTAGTAACATGACTTCCAGAACAGGATTACCATACCACTCTAGTGCGGAACGTATTCTGTTTGACCTACGAGGTTCGGTAGTAACTTGATCTGAAGTTTCATGATCATCATCATTAGCTTCCTCACTAATTGGTGTAGGCATCACTGGAACTGATTTTTGTGATGAACTACTTTCCAATTCGGGAGAAGGAACAATTACCTCATCAAGTTCTACTTTCCTCCCACCCACTTCTTTCGAGAGAAACTCCTTCTCTAGAAAGAATCCATTCTTAGCAACAAATATCTTGCCTTCGGATCTGTGATAGAAGGTGTACCCAACAGTCTCCTTTGGGTATCCTATGAAGACGCATTTCTACAATTTGGGTTTGAGCTACTCAGGTTGAAGCTTTTTCACATAAGCATCGCAGCCCCAAAATTTAAGAAACGACATCTTAGGTTTCTTGCCAAACCACAGTTCATATGGTGTCGTCTCAACGGATTTAGATGGTGCCCTATTTAACGTGAATGCAGCTGTCTCTAATGCATAACCCCAAAACAATAGCGGTAAATCGGTAAGAGACATCATAGATCGCACCATATCTAATAAAGTACGGTTACGACGTTCGGACACACCATTACGATTTGGTATTCAGGTGGCGTGAGTTGCAAAACTATTCCACATTGTTTCAAATGAAGACCATACTCATAACTTAAATATTCACCTCCACGATCAGATCGTACAAACTTTATTTTCTTGTTACGATGATTTTCCACTTCACTCTGAAATTCTTTGAACTTTTCAAATGTTTCCGAGTTATGTTTCATTAAGTAGATATACCCATATCTGCTCAAATCATCTGTGAAGGTCAGAAAATAATGATACCCGCCGCGAGCCTCAACACTCATCGGACCTCATACATCAGTATGTATTATTTCCAATAAGTCAGTTACTCGCTCCATTGTTCCGGAGAACGGAGTCTTAGTCATCTTGCCCATGAGGAATGGTTCACAAACATCAAATGATTCATAATCAAGTGATTCCAAAAATCCATCAGCATGGAGTTTCTTCATGCGCTTTACACCAATATGACCTAAATGGCAGTGCCACAAATATGTTGCACTATCACTATTAACTTTGCACCTTTTGGCATCAATATTATGAATATGTGTATCACTGCGATCGAGATTCAATAAACCATTTACATTGGATGTAAGACCATAGAAGGTTTTATTCATGTAAACAGAACAACGATTATTCTTTACTTAAATGAATAACCGTATCGCAATAAACATGATCCAATCATATTCATGCTTAATGCAAATACCAAATAACATTTATTTAGGTCCAATACTAATCCCGAAGGTAGATGGAGTATGCGATGGTGATCTTATCAACCTTGAAGTCACTTCCAACACACATCGTCACCTTAACTAGTCTCTGTTCATTTTGCAACTCCTGTTTCGAGTTACTAATCATAGCAATCGATCCGGTATCAAATACCTTGGGGTTACTATGAACACTAGTAAAGTACACATCAATAACATGTATATCAAATATACCTTTGTTCACTTTGCCATCCTTCTTATCCGCCAATTATTTGGGGTAGTTCTGCTTCCAGTGACCATTTCCTTTGCAGTACAAGCACTCAGTTTTAGGCTTGGGTTCAGCTTTGGGCTTATTCACGGGAGTGACAACTTGCTTGCCATTCTTCTTGAAGTTCCCTTTCTTTCCCTTTGCCTTTTTTCTTGAAACTAGTGGTCTTGTTAACGATCAACACTTGATGCTCTTTCTTTATTTCTACCTTCGTTAATTTCAACATCACGAAGAGCTCGGGAATCGTTTTCGTCATCCCTTGCATATTATAGTTCATCACAAAGTTCTAGTAACTTGGTGATAGTGACTAGAGAACTCTGTCAATCACTATCTTATCTGGAAGATTAACTCCCACTTGATTCAAGCGATTGTAGTACTCAGACATTCTGAGCACATGCTCACTGGTTGAGCTATTCTCCTCCATCTTGTAGGCAAAGTATTTGTCAGAGGTCTCATACCTCTCGACACGGGCATGAGTCTGAAATACCAATTTCAGCTCGTGGAACATCTTATATGCTCCGTGGCGTTCAAAACATTTTTGAAGTCTCGGTTCTAAGCCGTAAAGCATGGTGCACTAAACTATCAAGTAGTCATCATACCGAGCTTGTCAAACGTTCATAACGTCTGTATCTGCTCCTGCAATAGGTCTGTCACCTAGCGGTGCATCAATGACATAATTCTTCTGTGTAGCAATGAGGAAAATCCTCAGAACACAGACCAAGTCCGCATCATTGCTACCATCATCTTTCAACTTATTTTTCTCTAGGAACATATCATAAATAAACGGGGAGCTACATCATGAGCTATTGATCTACAACATAATTTGCAAATACTATCAAGACTAAGTTCATGATAAGTTCAATTAATCATATTACTTAAGAACTCCCACTTAGATAGACATCCCTCGAGTCATCTAAATGATCACATGATCCAAATCAACTAAACCATGTCCGATCATCACGTGAGATGGAGTAGTTTTCAATGGTGAATATCTCTATGTTGATCATATCTACTATATGATTCACGTTCGACCTTTCGGTCTCAGTGTTCCGAGGCCATATCTGCATATGCTAGGCTCGTCAAGTTTAACCCGAGTATTCTGCACGTGCAAAACTGGCTTGCACCCATTGTATGTGAACGTAGAGCTTATCACACCCGATCATCACGTGGTGTCTCGGCACGACGAATTGTAGCAACGGTGCATACTCAGGGAGAACACTTATAACTTGAAATTTATTGAGGGATCATCTTATAATGCTACCGCCGTACTAAGCAAAATAAGATGCATAAAGGATAAACATCAGATGCAATCAAAATATGTGACATGATATGGCCATCATCATCTTGTGCCATTGATCTCCATCTCCAAAGCACCGTCAAGATCTCCATCGTCACCGGCTTGACACCTTGATCTCCATTGAAGCATCGTTGTCGTCTCGCAAACTATTGCTTCTACGACTATCGCTACCGCTTAGTGATAAAGTAAAGCAATTACATGGCGATTCCATTTCATACAATAAAGCGACAACCATAAGGCTCCTGCCAGTTGCCGATGACGGTTACAAAACATGATCATCTCATACAACAATTTATATCTCATCACGTCTTGACCCATATCACATCACAACATGCCCTGCAAAAACAAGTTAGACGTCCTCTAATTTGTTGTTGCAAGTTTTACGTGGCTGCTACGGGCTTAGCAAGAATCATCCTTACCTACGCATTAAAACCACAATGATTTTTCATCAAGTGTGCTCTTTTAATTAACCTTCAACAAGGACCGGGCGTAGTCAAACTCGATTCAACTAAAGTTGGAGAAACACACACCCACTAGCCACCTGTGTGCGAAGCACGTCGGCAGAACCAGTCTCGTGAACGCGGTCATGTAATGTCGGTCTGGGCCGCTTCATCCAACAATACCGCCGAATCAAAGTAAGACGTTGCTGGTAAGCAGTATGACTATTATCGCCCACAACACTTTGTGTTCTACTCATGCAAATAACATCTACGCATAGACCTGGCTCGGATGCCACTTTTGGGGAATGCAGTATTTCAAAAAAAAATTCCTACGATCACGCAAAATCTATCTAGGAGATGCATTGAAACGAGAGGGGAGAGTGTGTCCACGTACCCTCATAGACCGAAAGCGGAAGCGTTTAGTAACGCTGTTGATGTAGTGGAACGTCTTCACGATCCAACCGACCCAAGCACCGAACGTACGGCACCTCCGTGTTCAGCACACGTTCAGCTCGATGACGTCCCTCGAACTCTTGATCCAGTTGAGGCCGAGGGAGAGTTCCGTCAGCACGATGGCATGGTGACGGTGATGATGAAGTTACTGACGCAAGGCTTCGCCTAAGCACTATGGCGATATGACCGAGGTGTGTAACTGTGGAGGGGGGCACCACACATGGCTAAGAGAAGACTTGTTGTGCCTTTGGGGTGCCCCTCTCCCACGTATATAAAGGGGGGAGGAGAGGTGGCCGGCCCAAGGGGGGGGGCGCCAGGTGTGGGGAGTCCTACTAGGACTCCCTAGTCCAAGTAGGATTCCCCTCTCCCCTTTCCTTTTTCGGAGAAACAAAGAGGGAAAGAGAGAAGGAGTAGGAGAGGGAAGGGGGGCGCCGCCCCCACCCCTTGTCCAATTCAGATTGGCAAGGGGGGCGCGCGCCACCTCCTAGCCGGCCCTCTCTCTTCTCCACTAAGGCCCATGATGGCCCAATTAACTTCCCCGGGGGGGGGGGGGGGGGAGGGGAGGGGTTCCGGTAACCCCCGGTACTCCGAAACTTATCCCATACTTCCCAAAACCATTCCGGTGTCTGAATATAACCTTCAAACATATGAATCTTTACCTCTCGACCATTTCGAGGCTCCTCGGCATGTCCGTGATCTCATCCGGGACTCCGAACAAACTTCCGTCATCAAATCACATAACTCATAATACAAATCGTGATCGAACGTTAAGCGTGCGGACCCTACGGGTTCGAGAACTATGTAGACATAACCAAGACACATCTCCGGTCAATAACCAATAGCAGAACTTGGATGCTCATATTGGCTCTAACATATTCGACGAAGATCTTTATCGGTCAAACCGCATAACAACATACGTTGTTCCCTTTGTCATCGGTATGTTACTTGCCCGAGATTCGATCGTTGGTATCATCATACCTAGTTCAATCTCGTTACCGACAAGTCTCTTTACTCGTTCCGTAATGTATCATCCCGCAACTAACTCATTAGTCACATTGCTTGCAAGGCTTATAGTGATGTGCATTACCGAGAGGGCCCAGAGATACCTCTCCGATACTCGGAGTGACGAATTCTAATCTCGATCTATGGCAACTCAACAAAGACCTTCGGAGACACCTGTAGAGCATCTTTATAATCACCCAGTTACGTTGGTGACTTTTGATAGCACACAAAGTGTTCCTCCGGTATTCGGGAGTTGCATAATCTCATAGTCAGAGGAACATGTATAAGTCATGAAGAAAGCAATAGCAATAAAACTAAACAATCATTATGCTAAGCTAACGGATGGGTCTTGTCCATCACATCATTCTCTAATGATGTGATCCCATTCATCAAATGACAACACATGTTATGGTTAAAAAACTTAACCATCTTTGATTAACGAGGTAGTCAAGTAGAGGCATACTAGGAACACTCTGTTTTGTCTATGTATTCACACATGTACTAAGTTTCCGGTTAATACAATTCTAGCATGAATAATAAACATTTATCATGATATAAGGAAATATCAATAACAACTTTATTAATGCCTCTAGGGTATATTTCCTTCATGCCCCCCCTAAGCCGGATGGTCGCCGCACAGACGCATGGTACTGCTGTCCCGAGCTTTTCCCTTTGAAAACACTCTCCCCGCCAACACGTGCGGCCGCAACAGTGGGTCGATGGTTGTCATAGTATTGGGTCAGTTATCTCCATGGTTCTGATACCGATGCGATGGAGAAGTAAATACCACAACTAAAAAAAATCAGAGGTTGGAGAATCGATGCACTGTTACCCCAGGGTGGAGAACTGGAGGGAGTAGGGCGATTTAGTGAAGAAATATAGATAATATAATAAAGGTAAAATTGAACTATATCCACGTACACGGTAAAATAGCTACCACAGGAAAACGAAGGGAAATTGCAGCCACGAATTCAGGGTTTACATATACCATGCTGCTTTAATTTATACCACCGTAAGACCCGATTACGTCAATGTCACAGAATTATTACATGCAGAATGAAGGGTGCAACCGTAGGATAGAGCTTGAAGACCTGCGCTGTCCGTTGCAGCTGGCTAGTACTATTGAGTATATGTGTTATGCATATCCGTGTATTGGGCCCATCTTCTAGTTTCTTGTATAGTTGAGGTCGTGGCCCACCTTTGTACATCATATATACGTGCCTTTGCACATGAGTAATACATCGTGCTATTCATACATCATACATGGTATCAGTTTTTCGGGTTAAATCCTAGCTTCTGCCCCGCCGCCGCCGCCGCGCGACCTCATTGCGCCGCTGCCGCCGCTCCCAACTCTCCCTGCCGCCGCACAACCCGTCCCGAGCGCCGCCACCTCCCTCTGCCGCCGCGCCACCCGCCTAGAGCGCCGCCGCCTTCCCCTGCCGCCGTGCCACCCGCCCCGAGCGCCGCCGCCTTCCCAGCCGCCGCCTCCTAGCTGCTGCTGCCTACCTCTCCCGAGCGCCACCACCCGCTCGCGCCGACTCGCCACTGCCACTGTCCCGCCACCGCACCCGAACCCAACCCTAACCCGCGCGCCACCCCAAACCCTAGCCGTCATGTCGTCAGTCACTTCCTCCGCGTCCACCAACTCCAACCCGTTCGCCGACGCCAACCCTCTTGACGTGAACGACATCCGCAACCTGAACATCTTCGAGCGGGTGCCAGTTCGTCTCTGCCAGACGGACTCCTCCTACTACACGTGGAAGACGTATTTCTCCCTCGTGTTCCAGGAGTACCATCTCGTCGACCACGTGGACGGCACCGTCGACTCCAGCCTCGTCCCCGAGTTCCATGACTGGTCCATCATCGACACCACGATCATCTGGTGGTTCTTCCTCACCACCATCTCGCCGACCTCTTTCAGACGGTCGTGCAGGACGGTGATGATGCATGCGCCGTGTGGACCAAGCTGAACGAGCTCTTCACCGACAACCAACTCCAATGTCGCATTTTCTTGTAGCAAGAGTTTTTTGGGTGCCACCAGGACAACTCCTCCGTCGACGATTATTGTCGCCGCCTGAAGACTCTAGCTGATGAGCTCCGCGATATTGGCGCGAAGATCGATGATGACTTCCTCCTCGGCACTCTCACCGCCGTGCTCAACGAGGACTTCGGCAACGTCGCGGCGAACCTCACCCTCATCCCCAATCCGTGCTTCGCCAAGTTCGTTGCGTACCTCCGTTTGGAGGAGCGGCGGATGAAGCAGGTGAAGGCGCAGGCCATCCACACTGCCCTCGCCGGCGGTACCTCCCGCGGCGGCCCCCCGGCACCTCCTGCTGCCCCGGCCGCGCCGCCACAGCCGTGTCACCAGGCGCCCTACCCGGCGCCGCTGTACCCGGCGCCCCAGCAACCGGGGCTCCTCCCGCTCCCGTACGGACCGCCCGCGCCTCCCGCCCTTCCCGCCGAATGGCGCCGCGGGGGCCGGCGCGGTGGCCGCCGTGGTGGTCAGCAGCAGCAGCCGCAGGGCGCCGGCCCGCCCCGTCAACAACAGCAGCAGCAGCAGTTCCAGGTGCCTCCCCCATGGGCCTCCGGCTACAACCCATGGACCGGTGTCGTTCATGCATACACCATGCCGGTTCCACGACCCCCTGCACCGACGCTCCCCGTGCCTCGCCCGCCGACGCATCAGGCGTACTATGCGGCTCCGCAGCCCTATGGAGGGTACCCACCGCCGCAGCTAAGCGGCGGCTACACCCCCCCATGGCACCACCGCCGCCCTCGCCGGCACCTTGGGATCCGGTGCTCCTCGCCGCGCTGCACACCGCGCCTACGCCGAACAACTACACTGGAGGCGGTGATTGGTACATGGACACCGGGGCCACGGCTCACATGTTTGCTCATCCTGGTAATCTTGCATCCTTCACTCCAGGTACCGTCGACCGCCGCATCATTGTCGGCGACGGTTTCACACTTCCTATCACACACGTCGGCACACTTCTTTTCCTTCTAATTATATGCCATTATCTATCTAACATACTTGTGTCTCTTCAACTTATTAAGAATCTTATTTCCGTTTGTTGTTTCACCTGTGAAAATCCTGTCACTGTTGAACTTGACGAGCTTGGTTTTTGTGTTAAGGACGCTCGAACCAGGATGGTACTCCACCGATTTGACAACCCTGACGAGCTCTATCCGGTGCATTCTCCTTCATCCGCCACCACCGCACCGGTTGCTCTCTCCGCTGGCGTCGATCTCTGGCACGCTCGTTTGGGTCATCCCAACCCCGTCACACTTCGTCATATTCTTAGGAGTTTCAGTTTCAGTTTCAGTTGTAATAAGATAGAGGATCACACTTGTCATGCCTGTCGTGTCGGCAAACATGTTCGCCTTTCGTTTAATAACTCCACCATCATTGCTTCTTTTCCCTTTCAGTTGATTCATAGCGGTGTGTGGACCTCTCTGTTTCCTAGTAATTCGGATATTTATATTATCTGGTTATCCTTGATGATTATTCTCACTATGTGTGGACTTTTCCTTTGCGACGAAAGTCGGATGCACTCTCCACTTTGACGGCTTTTTACTTCTATGTCAGCACGCAGTTTGGGCGTCCCATTCTTGCTCTTCAGACTGACAATGGAAAAGAGTTCGACAATCTTGTTTTCCGCATTTTTCTGTCGCACCACGGCACAGTTTTTCATCTCACATGCCCGTATACTTCACAGCAGAACGGTCGAGCCGAACGCGTCCTTCGCACTCTGAATGACTGCATTCGCACGCTCCTTTTCCATGCTAACGTGCCGCCTCGCTTTTGGCCGAACGCACTTGCTACTGCTTCACTTCTCCTTAACCTTCGACCCTGCCTCCCAT
This sequence comes from Triticum aestivum, assembly GCF_018294505.1. NCBI lineage: Eukaryota > Viridiplantae > Streptophyta > Magnoliopsida > Poales > Poaceae > Triticum > Triticum aestivum. The sequence goes on along the minus strand of NC_057799.1, from coordinate 624,716,762 downwards.
GGTGGAACTACGCACTTAACCTCCTATGATGTCTTGCGTATTTTCGGTTGCCTTTGCTATCCTAGCAAGCCGACACCGCTCCTCACAAACTTGCACCCCGTTCTGTCACTTGCATCTTCATCGGCTACCCCTCTAACTCCAAGGGATATCGGTGCTACGATCCAGTCTCTCACAGTGTGTTCACTTCCTAGCACGTTTACTTTGATGAGCATGTGTTTCCGTTTCAGCAGGTACCCCCAGCTGTTCCTCCTGCCGCTGATGACGCGGGCTCCTCGACGCCTCTCCCAGGGCGCTCGCGCGTTGCCCTTTGCCCGCCCCCTGGCTTTTAGGTGCGTCCCCTGCATGCGGCGCCCCCTCTGGGCGCGACACTTGCGCCCCCGGCGCCTCCCCTTCCCGCGGCCTCGGCGCCTGCGGTTCCGGCTCCAGCTGCAACCCTGATACGTCTCCGTCGTATCTACTTTTCCAAACACTTTTTCCCTTGTTTTGGACTCTAACTTGCATGATTTGAATGGAACTAACCCGGACTGACGCTGTTTTCAGCAGACTTTCCATGGTGTTATTTATGTGCAGAAACAAAAGTTCTCGGAATGAACTGAAACTCCACGGAACATCTATTTGGAAAATAAGAAAAATACTGGAAGAAAAATCCATGTCAGGGGGCCCACACCCTGTCCACGAGGGTGGGGGGCACGCCTGCCCCCCTAGGGCGCGCCCCTACCTCGTGGGCCCCCTGACGCTCCACCGACCTCAACTCCAACTCCATATATTCACTTTAAGGGAGAAAAAAATTAAAGAGAAGGATTCATCGCGTTTTACGATACGGAGCCGCCGCCAAGCCCTAAAACCTCTCGGGAGGGCTGATCTGGAGTCCGTTCGGGTCTCCAGAGAGGGGGATTCGTCGCCATCATCATCATCAACCATCCTCCATCACCAATTTCATGATGCTCACCGCCGTGCGTGAGTAATTCCACCCTAGGCTTGCTGAACGGTGATGGGTTGGATGAGATCTATCATGTAATCGAGTTAGTTTTGTTAGGGTTTGATCCCTAGTATCCACTATGTTCTCAGATTGATGTTGCTATGACTTTTCTATGCTTAATGCTTGTCACTAGGGCCCGAGTGCCATGATTTCAGATCTGAACCTATTATGTTTTCATAAATATATGTGAGTTCTTGATCCTATCTTGCAAGTCTATAGTCACCTACTATGTGTTATGATCCGGCAACCCCGAAGTGACAATAATCGGGACCACTCCCGATGATGACCGTAGTTTGAGGAGTTCATGTAGTCACTATGTGCTAATGCTTGGTTCCGGTACTCTATTAAAAGGAGGCCTTAATATCCCTTAGTTGCCATTAGGACCCCGCTGCCACGGGAGGGTAGGGCAAAAGATGTCATGCAAGTTCTTTTCCATAAGCACGTATGACTATATTCGGAATACATGCCTACATTACATTGATGAATTGGAGCTAGTTCTGTGTCACCCTATGTTATGATTGTTACATGATGAACCGCATCCGGCATAATTCTCCATCACCGATCCAATGCCTACGAGCTTTTCACATATTGTTCTTCGCTTATTTACTTTTCTGTTGCTACTGTTACAATCACTACAAAACACCAAACATATTACTTTTGCTACTGTTACCTTTGTTACCGTTACCACTACTATCATACTACTTTGCTACTAAATACCTTTCTGTAGATACTAAGTTATCCAGGTGTGGTTGAATTGACAACTCAACTGCTAATACTTGAGAATATTCTTTGGCTCCCCTTGTGTCGAATCAATAAATTTGGGTTGAATACTCTACCCTTGAAAAAAACGGTTGCGATCCCCTATACTTGTGGGTTATCAAGACTATTTTCTGGCGCCGTTGCCGGGGAGCATAGCTCTATTCTTTGAGTCACTTGGGATTTATATCTGCTGGTCACTATGAAGAACTTGAAAGACGCTAAGACAACAATTTATCCCTCAACTACGAGGGGAGGTAAGGAACTGCCATCTAGCTCTGCACTTGATTCACCTTCTGTTTTGAGTAAGCTTGCGACACCTAAACCTTCTTCTACTATTCATTCTGATATGTCGCATGTTATTGATGATGCCACTTCTGCTATGCATGATACTTATGATGAAACTACTTCTGTGCTTGATACTACTGTGCCACTTGGTGAATTTCTTGGTGAACAACTTGCTAGGGCTAGAGAGAATGAAATTATTGATAATATTTATGAAAGTGATGATGACGACTCTTCCCCTAATAAATATGAATTGCCTGTTGTGCCTGGGGGCTATGTTATGGATGAAGTGATTGCTAACGAAATCTTTTCTTGCAAAGACAGATATGATGTTAAGAAATTATTAGCTAAATGGAAGCAACAATCTCTTAATGCTAGAATGAAACCTGATCCTACTTTTGCTACTTCACCTATATGTGTTACTAGTAAGGATTATGAATTCTCTGTCGATCCTGATATAATTACTTTGGTTGAATCTGATCCTTTTCATGGCTATGAATCTGAAACTGTTGTGGCACATCTTACTAAATTAAATGATATAGCCACCCTATTCACTAATGATGAGAGAACCCTCTACCTTTATATCCTTAAAATATTTCCGTTCTCATTAAAGGGTGATGCTAAGATATAGTTTAATTATCTTGATCCTGGTTGTGTGCGTAGTCCCCAGGATATGATTTATTACTTCTCTGCTAAATATTTCCCTGCTTATAAGAAACAAGCTGCTTTGAGGGAAATATATAATTTTGTGCAAATTGAAGAAGAGAGTCTCCCACAAGCTTCGGGGAGGCTTCTCTGATTACTTAATGCTTTGCCTGATCATCCTCTCAAGAAAAATGAAATACTTGATATCTTTTATAATGGACTAACCGATGCTTCCAGAGATTACCTGGATAGTTGTGCTGGTTCTGTTTTCAGGGAAAGAACACCGGATGAAGCTGAAATTCTATTGAATAATATGTTGACAAATGAAAATAATTGGACACTTCCGGAGCCAGCTCCTGAGCCTATTCCTAAACCAACTCCGAAGAAGAGAGGTGTTCTATTTCTCAGTCCCGAAGATATGCAAGAGGCAAAGAAATCTATGAAAGAAAAGGGTATTAAAGTTGAAGATGTTAAGAATTTACCTCCTATTGAAGAAATACATGGTCTTTATTTACCGCCTGTTGAAGAAACATATGATCTTAACCCTCCACCTATTGAAGAAACTCAAGGTCTTGATAACCCGACACAGGTAGTAAAGGTAAATTCTCTCTATAGATTTGATGAAGGTGATATTCCTCACTATAAGTCTGCTAGACAATGCTTAGAAGAGTTTGATAATTTTATTGTCAAACAAGAAAACTTCAATGCTTATTTTTGTAGACAATTGAAATACAATTCCGACACGCTTGAACACTTGAGTAACTACAGGGCTAATGTTAAAGGTGAACTTAAACTCATTAGTAAACATGCTTCAATGGTCACCACTCAAGTAGAATAAGTACTTAAAGCTCAAGATGATTTTCTCAATGAATTGAATAGTAAGAAAAATGATTATGCTATTAGAGTGGCTACTAGAACTGGTAAAATGACTCAGGAACCCTTGTATCCTGAAGGCCACCCTAAGAGAATCGAGCAAGATTCTCAGAGAAATAATATTGATGCACCTAGTCCTTCTAAAAGGAACAAAAGGAAAAATGATAGGACTTTGCATGCTTCTAGCAAACCAATTGCTGAACCACCTGAGAATCCAAATGATATATCTATTTCTGATGCTGAAACACAATCTGGTAATGAACATGTACCTAATGAAAATGTCAATGATGATGTTCATAATGATGCTCAACCTAGTAATGATAATGATGTAGAAATTGAACCTGATGTTGATCTTGATAACCCACAATCAAAGAATCAGCGTTATGATAAGAGAGACTATGTTGCTAGGAAACATGGTAAAGAAAGAGAACCATGGGTTCAGAAACCCATGCCTTTTCCTCCCAAACCATCCAAGAAAAAGGATCATGAGGATTTTGAGCGCTTTGCTGAAATGATTAGACCTATCTTTTTGCGTATGCGATTGACTGATATGCTCAAAATGAATCCTTATGCTAAGTACATGAAAGATATTGTTACAAATAAAAGAAAGATACCGGAAGCTGAAATTTCCACCATGCTTGCTAATTATACTTTTAAGGGTGGAATACCTAAGAAACTAGGAGATCTAGGGGTGCCAACTATACCATGCTCCATTAAAAGAAACTATGTGAAAACTGCTTTATGTGATCTTGGAGCCGGTGTTAGTGTTATGCCTCTCTCTTTATATCGTTGACTAGATTTGAATAAGTTGACACCTACTGAAATATCTTTGCAAATGGCTGATAAATCAACTGCTATACCTGTCGGTATTTGTGAGGATGTGCCTGTTGTGGTTGCAAACGTTACTATTTTAACGGACTTTGTTATTCTTGATATTCCCGAGGACGATAGTATATCTATTATTCTTGGAAGACCTTTTTTGAATACTGCAGGGGCTGTTATTGATTGTAACAAAGGCAATGTCACTTTTCATGTTAATGATAATGAGCATACGGTACACTTTCCGAGGAAACAACCTCAAGTCCACAGTATCTATTCTATTGGAAAAATTCCATCGATTATTTTTCGAGGTTTTTGAATTTCCTCTTCCTACTGTCAAGAAGAAATATGATATTCTTATTATTGGGGATGTGCATATCCCCGTTGAGGTAACATAGTGTTAGTCGAAATTTCTCCGGTTTCATGTTATTCGGAATGAGTTTGTTAACAAGACTTGATCAACCTTGTTAGTGGATTGCTTTTGATGAGCATGAGATGGATGAAACTAGAAGGCACAACCTTCTGTAATCTCTCTCTACTTTCTGTTATTTAGTTGAAATAAAGTAAAAATAGTATTTTCCTATCTGTTTTCTGAATTATCCGTGCAATATAAAAATACCCCGAAAATAAAAGTTCTCCAAATGCCCTGAAAATGAAATATGATATTTTTCTAGAATATTTGAGAATATCTGGCACTGAGAACACAGCAGGAGGGGCAAGCACCTGGCCACGAGGGTGGAGGGAGCGCCCTACCCCCCAGGGCGCGCCCCCTGCCTCGTGGGCCCATGGTGGCTCCCCTCCACTTATTCCTGCACCCACACACTTCTTCTTCCCAAAAAAATCACCATCCAGCTCAAGCACGAGTTCTAGCTCATTTTGCTGCGATTTTCGATGTCCTTGCTCAAAGCACCTCTCACAAAACTGCTTCGGGAGATTGTTCCTTGGTATGTGACTCCTCCATTGGTCCAATTAGTTTTTGCTCTAGTGCTTTATTCATTGCAAAGTTGTGCTGCCTAGGTGACCATGTTCTTGAGCTTGCATGTCAAATTTATATGGTTCCAAGTAGTTCTAATGCATGATATAGGCTCTAGGCACTTGTAGGAGTAGTTGCTATCAATTTTGTTGAGCTTGGTTCACTTTTATTTTATAGTTACTAAAAATTTCAGAATTTTTCAGAAAATAATGAAGAGATTTTTGAGGGGCTCATCGAGCCGAAGCTTGAAGGAAAAGCAAAGTGAAGAAGCACAGAGGCCCAAACATAATTTTCCTCACATCGCGGAGGTCCGGCCGTGTGAATGGCCTTCCAATGATTTCTTGAGAGAAGCCGGGATTTATGATGAATTTTATGAATTGGCTGAGAATGCAGGCCTCACCGACTTCCTCCGTGACCAACGCAATCAGTATCTCTTACTCACCAATAATTTTGTGCAAAACTTCTACTATTATCCTAAGTTATCACCTCCTTCAGTAGAGTTTCATTTATATGATGTTGTTAAGAAGATGGCACTAGATGAATTTTGTAAGGTTTGCAAAATAACTTTTGAGGGTAGTTTAGATGAACCACATCGTAAAGATGTGGATGGGTTTATTGACACTATCACTGTGGGGGAAACCAGGAAGGTTTCCGATGCAAGAATCACTAGCATACACTTTCCTGTTTTACGCTACTTTGCCATATTTGCTAGTCGTTGCTTAATTGGTCGCGGAAACTGTGGAAACCTTAGTGTTCCTGATATTATCATTTTGTTCCATGGTTTATTCTGCGATAACACTGTTAGTATGGGCGGTATTATTGCTAAACGGTTAAGTTTGAACTGTACAAAGGGCCCCATCTTTGGAGGTATTTATGCTTCACGCCTAGCTGCACGTTATAACATACCTATTAGCGGTAATTGCCTTTGGCTCCTACATGCATATGCACCCATTGTCGAAATACACATTTTGAAAAGTTGAAAAATTCGGAACAAAAATCCCGCGTGTATATCTGGACATTTTATGTGCGTGCATAAGGTTTCAGTGAAAAACGACGTTTTTTGTGGCTTGTGTAAAAAAGACAATTTCTGATGCTTCATTCTAACTATTCATGAGGCCTTTCTTTATCTTTTTTACACAAGCCACAAAAAACGTCGTTTTTCACCGAAACCTTGTGAACGCACATAAAATGTCCGGATATACATGTGGAATTTCTGTTCCGAATTTTTTAACTTTTCGAAATGTGTATTTCGACAATGGGTGCATATGCACCTAGGAGCCAAAATGCCGCGTCCATTAGCGGTAAGGCACTATGAAAAAGAAGAAAAATTGCTGCCCACTGCTTATTTAGATTATAAGAGTATGGTAGCGCATGACTTTATTGTTAAGAATAGGGAAGGAGCACTTAAATACAAATTGTTCTTTGATAAACATCACCCTGAGACTATTACCTTGCCTGCTCCCTCCTTGTTTAATTTATCTAAAGGTCCGTATCTCGTTCCGTTGGCGGCCATTCACGCCTACCGGAACCCTACACCAACCACGGAGCCGGAACCATAATTTGAACTTCCACGACAGTCTAACTACCAGTGGGATCCAGATATGATTGCCAACTAGTGGCAGTCGGAGTCTTCTTCATCTCAGTACGACCCCAGCTACAACTATGGATATCCGCCAGGCCATCCGTGGCAATAAACCAACTTAGGCCAAAAGCCTAAGCTTGGGGGAGTACGTATCTCTCACCGACATTACGTTTATGTTCACACACACTCATTGCTAGATGTCGGTGCTCATACTCTTTCATTGTAATATCCATGCTAGTTTATTTTGTTTTTCTCGCTTTCTTCTTGTGTGTTTAATAAACCTTAACAACTTCCATTTCTTGAGCCGACCTTGCCCGCTGGAGGTATGATTCCGATCTTTGAATCGAATTGGATTTTTTGTCTTAAAGTGAGGGCGATGAGTGGGGAAGGAAGCTGACGATTTTATTAGTGTGTAAGGTGGCCCCGAGAGCTGAACCAAAGCCGGCCGTTTAGAGACCAGGGAGCTTTAACAGTTTCTACTTAAACTATGTGTTCAGCTATGTGTTTAGATTATGCTATTTTATTAGTAGCTTTCAGTCTCGATTCGCCCTTACCTCGGAGGGATCAACTACTTCGCTTAGGCAAAAGATTGAAGAAGTCTGTATCCGTCTACATGTGCCTCCGTCTATGCTACCCCTTCCCCGGAAAGGAGATTATACGTTTAGTAAAAAAATTGAAGAACTGGCGCGAGGGTAAAGTTGAAGAATATGCGCTAGCGCATTCTGTTTTTGTCTTTTTGTGTTTCGATCCTGCGTTTGGTCGATCGCGTTATTATATTTGTTGACAAAGCGGTCCGTTTTAGGTTTTTCATTGAGGTCAATTAAATGTTTTGGGAATTCTTCAGAACTCCTTTTCATTAAGGAAGCCTGCACCGTCATGGGTGGCGCCTTTGAAGGGAAATAAGCCCCTTTTTGTGGGTGGACGATTCCGCCTAAATTAGCTGTTCTTCCTTTCAATTCTAGTATTTCATGAATTAGCCCCCTGGTTTGGACTTCGATGCTCCCTAGGAAGGCTCCAACAGGTTGTTGAATTGTCCAAATTTGGGTCATTAAAAAGAAAAACAAAAGCCCTAGGGAACCCAAAAAGAGAATCCAAAAAAATTAGTGTAGCTTTTAGCTAGATTACTTTTCTTGCTGTAGTAGTAATAATTAAGAAGAAAACCCAAAAAGATTTCCTGTTCTTCTTTTGCTTGTTGGGAGCTTTCCCGTGTAAATAGTTTTATTTCGTTTCTTTTCTTTGGGGGTCGATAGGAGAAGACCATAATTAAATTGTTGAAGTGGCTCTTATACGCATTATTGTTGATTTAACCAAGAGCCCATATTGCCTTGTCTTCTCCTGTTTATTGAATGCTCGCAGATTCCAGCTTAGTCCAATGCACGTGCACTCTTATTATTTTCACATCGTTCGGTCGTGCAAGTGAAAGGCAATTATGACGATATATGATGCACTGACTGAGATGAGAAAAGCTGGTATGAACTCGACCTCTCTTGTTTTTGTAAATATGATTAGTTCATCGTTCCTGATTCAGCCTATTATGAATAAACATGTTTGCAATGACAATTAGAGATCATAGTTGCTTATGCCATGCTTGATTAGCTATGAGTTATAATGGTTTACCTTGCGTGCCAACATGCTATTAAAATGGTTGTGATGTGGTATAGTGGGGTGGTATCCTCCTTTGAATGATTTAAGTGACTCGACTTGGCACATGTTCACACATGTAGTTGAAACAACTCAAGATAGCCTTCACGATATTTATGTTCATGGTGGATTATATCCTACTCATGCTCGTATTCAATGTTTATTAATTTTAATGCATGTTCATGACTGTTGTCGCTCTCTAGTTGGTCGCTTCCCAGTCTTTTGCTAGCCTTCACTTGTACTAAGCGGGAATACTGCTTGTGCATCCAATCCCTTAAACCCCAAAGTTATTCCATATGAGTCCACTATACCTTCTTATATGCGGTATCTACCTGCCGTTCCAAGTAAATTTGTATGTGCCAAACTCTAAACCTTCAAATAAACATTCTGTTTTGTATGCTCGAATAGCTCATGTATCAACTAGGGCTGTCCGTATCTTCCATGCTAGGTGGGTTATTCTCAAGAGGAGTGGACTCCGCTCCTCATTCACGAGAAAATGGCTGGTCACCGGGATGCTTACCCATGCTTTATGCAAACTAAATCAAAATAATTGCCAACAAAACTCCCCTTGGGACTGTTGCTAGTTGGAGGCACTCGTTGTTTCGAGCAAGCCATGGATTGATGCTTGTTGGTGGAGGGGGAGTATAAACTTTACCATTCTGTTTGGGAACCGCCTATAATGTGTGTAGCATGGAAGATATCGCCATCTCTTGGTTGTTATGTTGACAATGAAAGTATTCCGCTCAAAATATTATTTATCTCTATTTCAAAACCGAGCTCTGGCACCTCTACAAATCCCTTCTTCCCTCCGCGAAGGGCCTATCTATTTACTTTTATGTTGAGTCATCACCCTCTTATTAAAAAGCACTAGCTGGAGAGCGTTGCTGTCATTTGCATCCATTACTATTAATTTGTAGTGGGTATGACTATGACTGGATCTCTTTTACCATGAATTACAATGTCTAGTCAGTCCTTGATCTTTAAAGGCGCTCTGCATTTATGTTTTGCGGTCTCAGAAAGGGCTAGCGAGATACTATCCTGTTATATCATATTATGATTGTTTTAAGAAAGTGTTGTCATCCGAGATTTATTATTATCACTCGCTAGTTGATTATGCCACTGATATAAGTAAACATGAGACCTAAGAGTTATTGCAAATGTGGTTAGTCATAATCTTTGATGAAAACTTGAATGCTGGCTTTACATATTTACAACAACAAGAGCAAACAGAGTTTGTAAAAGTTTTTCTTTATCACTTTCAGTTTATCAACTGAATTGCTTGAGGACAAGCAAAGGTTTAAGCTTGGGGGAGTTGATACGTCTCCGTCGTATCTACTTTTCGAAACACTTTTGCCCTTGTTTTGGACTCTAACTTGCATGATTTGAATGGAACTAACCCGGACTGACACTGTTTTCAGCAGACTTTCCATGGTGTTATTTATGTGCAGAAACAAAAGTTCTCGGAATGACCTGAAACTCCACGGAACATCTATTTGGAAAATAAGAAAAATACTAGAAGAAAAATCCACGTCAGGGGGCCCCCTGACGCTCCACCGACCTCAACTCCAACTACATATATTCACTTTCGAGGAGAAAAAAATCAAAGAGAAGGATTCATCGCGTTTTACGATACGGAGCCGCCGCCAAGCCCTAAAACCTCTCGGGAGGGCTGATCTGGAGTCCGTTCGGGGCTCTGGAGAGGGGGATTCGTCGCCGTCATCATCATCAACCATCCTCCATCACCAATTTCATGATGCTCACCGCCGTGCGTGAGTAATTCCATCGTAGGCTTGCTAGACGGTGATGGGTTGGATGAGATCTATCATGTAATCGAGTTAGTTTTGTTAGGGTTTGATCCCTAGTATCCACTATGTGCTGAGATTGATGTTGCTATGACTTTGCTATGCTTAATGCTTGTCACTAGGGCCCGAGTGGCATGATTTCAGATCTGAACACTATAAAAAAAATACACTTCCGTGATGATATGTGTTTGTCACAGTAGGTCGCGTTTTTTGTCATGCATGTACATCCATGACGATTTTATGACAGAATCAAGATAGTCATACCTGTGCTGTCGTAGAAGTGTTCCATGACATTACCAAAATTATCATCACGGAAGTGTCCACTTCCATGACGATAAATCGCGCGTCACAGAAGTGCTTTCGTCAAGGGTGACCGACACGTGGCATCCACCGTAACAGAACGCCGTTAAGCTATCGGGTCGGGTTTTGGATCCGATAACCCGTTAACAGCCCCGACCAATGGGAAATTTCCACGTGTAAAATTCTTATTGGCCGGACGAAACACGTGTCAGCTCGTCAGTGGGTCAGATAGGCGCCTATGATATGTCGACACATGCCACGGCCCAGCACTGGCCCATTTAGCTTACAAAGCCGGCCCATTTGAATTGGTCAAAAGTTAACGGGATGGCCCATGAAAGGCCTGTTAACGGTCTCTTCGCAAATAGCCCATTTTACGGCCCGTTAACTCGCGACCCGTTAGGCCCTAAAGGAAATCGGCCCAACAACATCATGTGGGCCGTCGAATATAACACCAGCCCATTTCACTTTCGGCCCATGTATAGCCCACGACGTCTTTCGGCCCATATGAGGTCTTCGTATCTTTCGGCCCTTTACAGGCCCACGGTGACTCTAGCCCATAATGAACAGTAATTTTCTTTATACCCGTTAACGGCCCGTGATTTACATGGGCCGTTTCTAGCCCGTGTTGGCTTTCGGCCTATTGACGGCCCATACGTTCTTGGGCTCCTTTTCGGCCCTCGATTACTTCCGGCCCGTTACTGGCCTGTTCCCCTAATGGGCCAAATTCGGCCCATGGCAAGAGTCGGCCCGTTAGTGGCCTGTTCCCCTAATGGGCCAAATTCGGCCCATGGCAAGAGTCGGCCCGTTAGTGGCCTGTTACCTTAGTGGGCCAAATTCGGCCCATGCCAAGAGTCGGCCCGTTTCTGGCCTGTTAACCCGTTGCGCCGTTTCCACCCCGTCCTATATTCTGGCCCATTAACGACCCGTTATGCCTGTGACAGAATTAAGCCTTTGCTGTCCTACGGCCTGTTAACGGCCTGTTACCGTGCTGGGCCGATACCAGTTACGCTCGATTACGGCCCATGTAGACCCATTTATCCGACGGCCCGAGGCCCATCGATTACAGGCCCATTTATCGACGGCCCGTACGAGACCCATGGATCCTACGGCCCGTATATGGCCCATGGTAGTTGCGGCCACTAGCAAACCATGGAAAAAGAAGACTAGGAAATAAATAAGGCCGAAACTAACGCTAGGCTATTAAGGCGATTGCACAGATTACATCCACTCGGCATCAAAGATCGCCACGAGTGCAAATATAGGGAACACCCTACACTATACAAAAATGGCTTGCTGTTTTCTTCAGCTGGTGGCTGCACGTTAAGAATAAATTTTGTATCGCACCAAAACAAATTACAACTATATAACAAAAGGAAGGTTGGCATAAAACTTAACAGTCTAGCAGATAAATGCACCACCAGAAGTTCAGAAGCTCAGTTCATTTGACCTGACTGTTACGTTTTCATGCTGTATTGTCCGATGGAGCACCATAACCCTCGCCTTCATTTCCCCTAGGCACCTGAACAACATAGCAACTGTCTGATAGTCTGGTTTCAAAGCCATGCATATCTTGACGACATTGAGCAATGTTTCTCCTTGTTTCACAAAGGGTCTCTGTTAGGGAATGGACTTGTGTCTGGAGCGCATATACAACATTGCTTTGAGCTTGCATATCTTGATCATGAGGCAGTTTGGACGATATTGCCTTAACAACCAACCCAGTATTACGCAGGAACGTGCTTTTGGCACTGTTAGTGGACAGGTACTGACCCACTGCAGCAAGAGCTGACATTGCGGTTATAGTTGCCTCGCCACCTTCAGAAGGTGGCTGTTCCACCATTTTTTCCATAGCTCGCTGAAAAGTTGAGGGTTTACATTAGTAGTACCAGAACAGAAGATATTAAGGAGGCAGCAAAACCAAACAAAATAGCTTTGGTCTATATACAGAACTTATTCTGGTGAACCCATGTAAAATATTAGTTGTATTTTATTGCAAAGTACATAATAAAACCAGGTTCCAAACATATGACCATGTACCATCGCTAATGTATTGTCTATTTCTTCACATTGTATTGAGGGCTAAGGATAAAGAGACGAAGTTTATAATACAGTAAGCATAGTATGACATCATTCATATCACAAAACAACTGAGAACAGACAAACAGGCAATTGTAACGTTGTGTGGGCAAGTCCAGCACGGAACTAGATTACGGGTCAAGATCAAAGGAACATCACTCCTCTCTTTTAAACCTTGTAAGGTGCAATGATACGCTAAGACAATTGTGTATAAAATTGAAAAGAGTAATAGACATTGGCTGCAAACCATGCAGTTCAAGGCACAAGTCAGAGTAAGTAGTAGTTAAAAGGCATGAGGATTAAGGACTTACAACAGCGGCTTTGACTGGTGTAGTCATGCCCTTCTTCTTGCTGGTGTGACAGTCCTTGAAGATTTCCACAACATTTGGTTCAGGTACTTTTTGGTCCTTGCGGGCTTTCCTCTGCAAGTCGAACAAGTCAATATAGATCTGATAATATGGTACAGCAAAAAGAATGAAACAGCAGCTAATTACAAGAGCCTCGCAGTGTGCAATATAGCTAGGAGATCCTGTCGTCTGTTGGAATTTCACTTTCATACGGTTGGCCTTGTTCTTTGAACAATTCACCTACAAGAAGATAGATTTGTGTGGCACATGTGTAAATAGGACTTCAACATGTGATCTGATCACATATATATAGTGTACCTGATACTTTGGATAAGACCAGTGTTTAACAAGGCCCCACTAGTCTTCATCCGATATATTTTCCACTGGAGATGTTTGGGAAAGTTCACTGTTAGCCTTGCCTTCAAAGTGAGTTTTCCTCAAGTTATACCGATACTGTCGCAGAGCAGACTTGAAAACATGGGTGCAAGCTTGTCTGGTTGCATCATCTTGGCTATCCAACTTGAACCTCATCTGTTGAAAACTATGGGAGTCTCATTATCAGCAACCTAGAAAGTATGGGACAGAGCAAGACGATATTACTAGTTTCCATACATAACCATACTTACAGATAAATGGTCGAGGAAGGTGTTGAACTAGGTTTCGTCTTTGTCATTCTTGTACTGAATCCATGTTGGGAGGATACGTACATGACACCTAACGGCAACTGCTGCCTCTGATACTAACTTGGCTGACTCTGTAGCATCACGTGGCCTTTTTAAACCTGCCTCAAAACGGATCTCCATTCTTCCTCCTCTCTATTTAGTTAACCTATCAAGCATTATCCCTGATGTTTGTTTCCTCTTGCGCCTAGGTGCTAGTCCAACAACAAACATAGGAAGTGTTAGTGTACATCAAACTGTGAGACTACATATAAAGAAGCATGCAACTGTAACTTGACTCCAGCAACTACCTTCTTGCTGTTGAAGCTCACAAGGTTCATCTGATATTGCCAACTCGTCCTGTGTCAAGAGTGCTTGGGAAGTAGTGTCAGGTGGCAAGGGAGCTTGGGAACGTGCTGCTAGCTCAGTTGACGCACGAGTAAGTCGTGCAGCTGGTAGTACTGTGGTAGGTGTTGCAAGAACTAGGGCTGTCTCTGCTTGTTTGGCGGCAGCTATTTGTTTCTGTTTGGCTTTTTTGCAACTCATGTAGCATGGAATGCCGTGTTTGTAGAATTTTCCGCTGGACTTTGACCTTCTATTGCACCATCAGTACCAACAGAATCTGCAGGATTCATCCGCTTCTCATTCCCTGCCATTCTGTGTTTCTTCCTCTTTCTCTGTGCCATGTTAAGTCAAGCCGACAAGAAAAATGAATAACAATTTAGTTCTTCAGAACAAATTGATGCATGATGCAGACGAACTGAACTTTGATGTTAGACAACTACATGATAGGAGGATGTAATATGTATGAAAAACAGGACGGAAGAAATAACCAGAACTATGATGTGTAATCTCAGAAGAAGACATTTCACCAAATTAGAAGCAATGCAATGGAAGGTAGACACCATATGAAAGATGCTACAAATATCGCTCTGCCAAGTTAACAGTGTCTCATCATAAATGGCGTTTAAACAAATGTGAAGTAGTACAAGAAATAAATCATATGCAAGATGCAAACAACATCACACTACCATGTTAGAGGTCTCTCGTCATTAGTGCCATTGCATATTCACAGCATTGCATATTCACAGCTTATGTTGTGTAAACTAAGGAGAAGGCATTTCAACAAATTAGAAGCAATGAAAGCTAGACACCATATGAAAGATGCAACGAATATCACTCTACCAAGTTAAAACTGTCTCGTCATAAGTGCCATTTCAACAAATTAGTAGTACAAGCTAGAAAAGAATGTGAGATGTAACCTATATCACACTCCGAAGTCAAATGTGTCTTATGATAAGTGATTGTTGCAGGTTACACAACAGTAGTAATTTGATGTAAGAACATGGTGTGATAGACAGATATTGTATGTTCTAGAAACAGGAACACGTGTCTTATTCAAGTATAATGTGTAAAGTAAGCAGATGGAATTCAACAAAATTAGAAGCAATACAAGCTAGACATCACACATAACATGCAACCACATATAACAGTGCCAAGTTAGAGGGAGCACCGGTGATGCTGCACTAGGGGAGACGTGCTCATCATAAACACAGCTTTGTTGAGTGTCTATGCATGTGTTGTCTTGGAAATCATCTTGGGGGTGTGGAGGAGTAGAAACTGTAGAGGCCCTCCGTTCGGAAGGAGCACCTTTATCCGCTGCCTTGCTAACTTCCTTCCGCTTTATTGATTTTGAATTGTCAAGTAAAACCGACAAGAAAAAGCAATAAAATTCTCTCTTCAGAACTCATTCATGCATGATACTGACAATCACTACTTTGATGTAAGGCAAACACATGATACCAGGATGGAATATGTACGAAAAACAGGACGGCATGGCATGTTCACAACTGTTTGTGTAAACTAAGCAGAAACCATTCCAGCAAATAAGAAGCAATGCAAGCTAGACACCACATGAAAGATGCAACCAATATGACTCTGCCAAGTTAAAAGCGTCCCATCATAAATGGAATTTCAACAAATTAGAAGCAGCGCATGCTATAAATCATATGAAAGATGCAACTAATATCGCACTGCATATACTAAAGGTGTCTCGTCATATTGATTGATGCGGGATACAAAAAAACAATAGTTTTATGTAAGGACATGCTTAATAGACAGATGTACTATGTACTAAATACAGGAAGGCATGTCACATTAACAGGTATAATGTATAAGCTAAGCAGACTAGCACATGCAGTTTAACCAGATTGGAAGAATTACAATCTAGACACCATATGCAACATGCAACCACATATCACGCTGCCAAGTTAGAGCAAGCACCTGCGATGCTAGTGTAGGGGAAATGCTGTAATCAACTACAGAGCTACGTTCACTATCTTCATCTAGCATTTCTGTTTCTTGAGAATCATGTCGGGAGGCTGACGCTGCATTCTTTAAATGAGGAGTAGTCCCCTTGCCTGCCTGCCTCGTCATAAGTGATTGATGAGGGATACACAAGAACATTAGTTTGATGTAAGAACATGGTTAATACACAGATGTACTAGTATGTACCAAAAACAGAAAGGCATGTCATATTCAAAGGTATAATGTGTAAGCTAAGCAGATGCAATTTAACCAAATTGGAAGCAATACAAGCTAGACATCCGGCTGGAGTGGTGAGCATGATCATCTAGGACCTGAGAGCCTGGTGGGAGGCGGGCTGCTTCGCCACCATCGCAGCTTTTTAGTTGGCTTCCAGGTGATGCCTATCTTTGCTGGGCTTGTCACTGGCTCGGCCAGTGCCCTGACTAGCTATTTGTCTTCTGGTGCTCACGGGATGGTGGTTCATGTAAAAAATATCTTTCCTTATCTTACCGACTTCGGCCTTTCGAATACAAGCTAGACACCATATGGAACATGCAACCACATATGACACCGCAAAGTTAAAGCAAGCACCTGGGATGGTGGTTCATTGCGAGCGAGGTCATCAACTCCAGAGCTACGTTTACCATCTCCATCTGCTGACACTGCACCCTTTATAGCGCTGTAACGTGTCTTGCCTACCGCACACGAAGCTGGAGCGACTTCTCTCTTTTCTTTTGGCTTCTCTCATGGCAGCAAGTCTGAAATACCCTTGCATAAAAACACAATAGTGAGAGTAAGGGTGAAGTGTGTGCAGAACTAGTGCACTGTAAAAGTAGCAGATAGCAGGTGGCTGAAAAATAAATGACACGAGACATATGATAGCTCTACAACATTGCATGGCAAACAAAATTAGATTCTACTCCGTATGATTTTGTAATATATGAGCACAGGAAATGCAGGTACTCCTCCAGCACACCACCACATGTGGTCATATCTAAGATAACAGTCGACTGAAAATAAATAGGTCAGTCGATTTTTTTAATGAACCGTCCGATCTATAAGGAACGGGCAGATGGCCTTCGTCTACCTCCCACCAGTCACTGTTGACGATCTTTCTCGAACCACCAGCGACCACCGGCCCAGACCCCTGCCTCCGCCGCCCCGCCCTCCCATCGACCTCACACTACCGCCGTGCTTGGCAGCGCCCCAGGCCATCCCTTTAATCCCGACCGACCTCCAGATCGGGCGCCAGTAGCTCTAGGCCGCACACGCCCCTAAGATAATCACCAAGGCGCTGCTTCCCTGGCGTAATAGGCGTACTAGCGCCTGTTACGCCGGGGAATGCTTCCATTAATTTGGAATCAACTGGCCAGAAATTGAAATTCAGGGGGGCGATGGACCTCTAGCTAAGGTGAAATAGTATATGAGGAGAAACCTTGTGCATCACGAGTTACTAGGAACATCTAGTATCAAGAAAAAGCGGTCAACTAGTGTCTTCTGTGGGATGAATACCGTGCAAGCAGAGACGTAAGATTTGCACGAATAAGGGAAGAGGAGTACCTTTTTCGGTTGCCGGTGTGATCACCTCCACATGTCGCGCCGATCTTCTTCTTTTTACCGGGGAAACCGATGTTCTGGAGGATGCAGGCTTGGACGAACCCATGGCCAAATTGTTGACTGTGTTGCCATGGCCGTATGTCGGCGGAGGGGAAGCAGATCCGAGGCGGCGAAGGACGGCGTAGCAGGAACAGCTCCAGTGCGGTGGAGGGTGGCGAAGTTGGAGCGGCAGCGGTGAGGCGCAGGACCGCGTGGTTGAACTGGCTCGGGTACGGACGGCTCGGCCTCTGCTTCAACTACTAGCCGTGGAGGGCATTGCGGTTGAGGTTGCGGTGGACGAGGACGTCGGGGTATTGGCTCCGGCGTGATGGAGGAGGGCGGCGGTTGATGGGTGGGATGGGGTGGCGGACGGAGGACGCCGGGGTTTCGCGGCTGGTGGAGAGGTAGTTTTGGCACCCACGGAGTACGAATGGGGAATCGGATGGGTGGGGGGACCATGTTTCGGTCTGGGACGCGCTTGTTTTTGGCTTTTTTGAACAGAAGATGGGACACGCTTGTTTGAAATTTGGGGAAAGTACAAACTTTGCCCCCCTCTTAAATTTCAGACCTACTGCGGGTCGGGGGTAGGATGGTATTCCCAGGTGTCCCAAATAGTGGGCGGGAGCGATTTCGGCCGCGCGCATGTGTGCTTAGGCGGCCATTGTGTATGAATGTTTTTCGGATGCGGTTGTGTGGCGTCTAGATGAAGCTACAAACCTACCCCGATTTAGACCTTTGGACGTCGGGCCGGTAGGTTTCACGGGTCGGAGTTATTAGAGAAGTAATTTCCTTGTACTACCAAACATTGGTCTCACGCGGTTTCGGGCGAGTAGAGGCTCTTTTGGCGCTTCGTTCGAAATTTTGAAACACAAGCATTCACGTTTAGAGTACTCTTGAACTATGAGGATTGACCTAAATAGACAATGTTATATTTGACCTTGTATGTTTGAAAACCTCATTAAATTATCCGCTTCTTTTTGAAATTTTGACACTTGAAAATCCTATAACTACGATTATTTTGGAATGGAGGAGCTAAATTTGAATCTATTTTGTACACGACTACATATGCTATTATGTACAAAATCAGAGCAAAGATTGGTGCCCCCATAATTTAGGTATGGTTTACAAATGCCATGATATCAAATTCAAATAATTGAATGGACTTCATGTTGAATTCGATTTTTTAAACCACCTTAAGTTGAATTCAAATGTATGCTAGTTCATAGGTAGCTATTTATAATGTCCATTGTGTAACTTTCGTATGTATAATGTGCTTTACACACACAACATGAACTATACTCACGTTTATATTCGATTGCTAAAGCGATGCATTGTCTGGAGTTCAAAATACTAACTATGTGGATCAATTGTGTCGAATAATAACATAGACATGCTCAAATTCGATAGAATCTAGATGTCTGATGGATCAATGACCGCTCCTTACGCGAATTGCAAATATCATGATCCCATCCTAATATTTGGATACAATTTATATCTTTAATCAATGTGTAGAGCAGTCTTTTACGTGTAGTTTCACTCTCCATCGGTGGTCTCTCACACATGCTCACACACTCTCTCCCGAGGTGTCTTTCTCGCACACATGCTCTAGATATAACCCTCCCTCCCTCTCGTAACCATTTACAACTGTTTTCACTAACCTTTATCACAAGCACTCTTCCTCTCGCAAACATACACACGCACAATCCTCATCGACCCTTTCTATATACATGGACCTGCCTACGTGTCTCATGTACGCACATTATCTTTACGCCTGTCTCTCACGCATTGTCTCACACCTCTCTTCCTAATCGACGAGTATGATTCTAGCAGAGCATTCTGTAGGATGCCCCTTAAAGTTAGGTTGGATGAATAGTAATATCAGAGATAAAGGGGTTACCTTAGTCCGAGAACCTAGGGTTACAAATCCTAGCCGGCTTTGTCAGTGGACACAGAGTCCTTCACAATTCTGCTATCTTTGTCTTGTACGACTAGTCATCCATGGGTCTTCCTAAATGCGTCACGGGCCGACCAATGTGGCGCAGGACGGAACCGAACGAAGGGCCTCACCTCGACCCACCGGACCTCACGCGGTGACACACCCTCTGCCCCCACGTCTCATTATCTTCTCACACCCACACATACCAACACAAACACCACACACACAGAAAATTTCTCCTGGTGCCTCTATTCCCTCCCCCCTTGCATATACACACTCAAGGGAATGGAATCTCTTGTCGTGACGTCATATTCGTCTCTCTCTCTCTCTAGACCACTCTCATTTCTCGTGCTATCTCTCCCACGCCCCCCCCCCGTCGGCCCCTCTATCCATGCCTCTCTCGAATACGTAATACACACACATACCTCTCTAGGCCCCGCCAAATGCATCAACTACACATTCACACATGTTACATCACGTACCCCATTGATCTAAAAAGCCCTCTCTTCACGTTTATTTCGCATACAACATTCCTTTTGAATAAAGTGTGGCCAAAAAATTATTTTAGAGTTTCTACATATATACAACATTACAAAGTTATATGGAGGAGTACGAACGCTAATTTGCATTGCATGGTGCCCACAATGATATTTATTCCGCACTGTGAATTTGTATATTTTTATACTATATACAAAGTTAGTCATAATAAGAGAAACGAAGAGCATCTCTCTCTCCATCGCATACCCCCCCTGTACGCCCCTTTCACGTATGCACACAAAACTATCTCCAGGTCCTCTAAAAGTAAGCCCCCAGAAAATTCACGCATGTTTCATCTTTCTCTCGCGATATATGCAATGACGATCATTGTATTTGAAGCGAAAGCACGATACATACATTGGACTTCAGAATCCACTCATTACGGTCACCATTTACGTTTAGTGGTTATTATACAGTCACGGGCTCACCGTACAACTCTGTATTTGCTCATGACATGACTAGTTGACCAGTTAAACGCTCCACGTGGCACCTCTAGTGTTGCATCACATTATCTCACTACCATCGTGCCCACCTGTCGACTTGTATCTACTCTACATCTACACTCTTATAAAATACATAAAATACACTCTTATAAAAAACAGAGTTGGTGATGATGGTGTGCCTGCCATCCTGCAATATAGGCCGTCCGATTTATATCTGACGGATAGGAAAGAAACTATGGCAATTTTGCAAAAAGGTACCCACACACCTCTCCACATTTGCAAATAAGGCCTTCCCTCGTTCATCCTTTTCTCTCACAAGATAAACAAGTCATACAAATGCATCTTGATGTTACATGCAACTCACGGGCATCTTGCTAGTAAGAATGAAAACAAACGACAAAAAAATATTTGGACAGTGGTTTGAAGTCATGACCGCGGGCACAGCGGACAAGGTGGCCTTGTATTGGTATGCTGAGCCGTCTGTTTTAACACACAGGAGCTGGTGTGGTGATTATACACACACGCACGCATGCACACGAACTGCATCCACGCAACACTCACACAAACACATGCACCCACGCACGCACGCAACACTCACACGTACACACGCAGCCACGCACGCACACAACACTCACACGCACACACGCACGCATGCATGCACACCAGTACACCACACGACCAACACACACTCTCACGCTCAAGTGCTCAACCTACACGTGCATGCGCACACATCAGGCCCTGACAGACACATACACAACCAGGTGATTCCCGCGCACGGGTTGGAGCCTTGTCGCGCCTGCGTAAATTTGTGTTTATCTGACCTTTTGCCTATGCGAACTGACAGGTGGGACCCACAAGGAACGTGGTCAATTTAACTAGTCAACATGGCGCCACGCAGACTATTTGGCCGGTCAACAGAGTGCAATCCGATGCTGAACTGTGAGCAAGTGACCGTATAATCACCGCAAAACGTATATAGTGACCGTAATCAGCTTATTCTGAAGTTCGGTGACCGTATTACGCTTTTCTCTCTGTAGGCCCTCCAAAACTACATCTCTACACGTTCTCGCATGTTACATCTAACAACTATGCAATACAGCACTACTACTACACTCTAACACAATAAATCATATGTGTTTTTAGTTTTACTAGATATCATATTGTTACTTATAATTATTCAGTTTGCATACATTAAAATTGCCTTTGAAATGTATGGCCAGTATCATCTACGCGCGGGAAAAATCCCGCCCTTTCCTGTTTAATCGGGTTTGTATCGATGGATCGTGCGAAACAGCAAAACTATAGTACTATACAGTACTAGAAGTGACAGCTCACTGGGCCGTCGTGTCGTCTACTCCTCCGTCGTAAGAGTGGAGCGCTCGCTTTCATAAATCTTCTAGTCCCTTTCGCCGACATGTGGGACATCAAGCTACCGGGTCCACGTGCCATACCGGAATACAGTGCAGAGCAGCCGGGGTGAAGCACCCCAGTCATGGCGCCGGCGTAGTAATGAGCAATGAGGCGTCAAATCACAAGCTGCACCTTTCCCGCAGTTAAGTTGGAGGGACGAAGCAACCATCATTTCAGTCGTTGCTGAATCCGCTTCTCCCTCATCTTCTTCAACTTAACCACGTGTTGCTTCTGCCGTTGTTCTGCCTCATGTGGGACGCGGATCGGCTTGGTAAAGCACTGACACGTGGGACCGCATGTTAGCAAACCGCCAGGACAACGTCCTCCGAAAATAAGAAGCCTAATCCTAGACTTACAAAGGGCTACGTAGCTGCTACGTATACTTTCCATCTAATCTATATATGCCCCCCTGATTTTCAGGTGGGGTGGGCCTAATCCTCTCCTTTAATCCAATCAAATAGTCCCACATCACATCAGTTCGTAACTTTACGTAAACCATTACGTGGATGTAGCATTGCTCAAATAAGAAACCCTCCCCGCCATCCGCGCGGCAAAATCACCTCCTTTTTACTAATCTTGATTCTATAATTTTTTAGATCAATATAATTGAGATTTGTATAGATAGCACACAGGAGCAAAACCAAGTGGTACGGTTAAGGGCATCCACAATGTGTAGCCAAATGTGAAAATAGCTTTTGGCATCGTGGGAACCATTGTGGACGGTGTTGCCAAAGCCAAAAAGATGGAACCGAAGCTCCCTGATTGATTGATTGAAGGAATAGAAAAATGCAACGTCTCTCCTCTTTCTCCCATGCTTGGACGCATGTAGTACAGTATAGAGCACAGAGTCTACTCCCCTGTCCCTTCTATCACAAATCACAAAGCAGTGAGGCGTCAAATCACAAAAGCACGGACGAAGCAACCATCATTTCACTCTTCGCTGACTCCGCTTCTCCATCGTCTTCTTCGAGAAACCATCTCACCGCACTAGTACTCCTAGTAGTACTAGTAAAGGACTTCCTGGATGCAAATAAGGCGGTTGTCTCGGCTTGCAGGCGGCACTTGCGAACGACTTACCGTGGTCTCCCTCAATGGTGTTCTCCGTCGAACGCACTTCGCCAAACCACCAAAAAAAGATATCGTCGACGTCACCGCAATGGGGAAGGAAGTCAAATATAGTTACTACCTCCATTTTTTTGTACACAAGGCCAGTATATCAAAATTACAATTTGCAAAGGGCCACTAACACTAATCGAGGCAAAATTGATGGGGTTAGCAACCAAGGACATTAATATCCCCTGCATGCATGCGGAAGTGAGAAGGTTGGTTTGCATGGCGCTGCATTAATCAAGCGATGAGGAGTGAGATGGTTAGCTCTTTGGTCTTTGGAGAAAAAATACGCATTAATTGACACGTGAAACGAGGATTTGTATCGATTAAATCCCGCGAAGGAAAACCCCGCCTTTCTTTTTTAACACTAGTACTCCTAGTACGTACGTACTTATCCTGTTTGGGTCTAGGCCTTGCATTGCCAAACTTCGCCACACATTTTTGCCAAGCTTGCCTAAAGTTTTCAAAATGAGAAGGAGGTACACTTGCGCACGGCTGTCGCGGTCGCACCGCACCCTCACACGGTCGCTCCTGCACGCCGCGGTCGCACCGCACCCTCACACAGTCGCTCCTGCACGCCGCAAACCCAACCAAGGGAACGCACCCTCACTGACACGTGCTGTCGCATGTGAACAAACCAAACTCAGCCATCCTATCGCTGACACATAATTTTCGTTCATAGAGTATGTTTATCCAACCGCATGTTGGGGAGTATCCGTACGGCCCGTGCGGTGGTCTGTTGGGGAAGAAGAAGAGGTGAGGAAGAAGGAAAGAAGGGTTAGGAGACGTAGGATATTCATCCAACCGCCTGAAATGGTAAACTGACCCAAGTCAGGCGACTTGCATAACAAATATATGTTTTTACACGGCAAAAGATCCATAAAAACAACAACATAAAGAAAAACTATCACTGCTCGCGGAAAGAGACGGCCTCGTCGTCTTTGGCTGCCGGCGCGAACCAGCCGTCGCTGCCGACGTGTGTCTCCGCACCGTGGTTGTCCTCGGCCTCCAGCTACTCGTTCAAGCGGAGCGTGCGGGCGCTCTGCACGGACGAGAGCACAGCCCGGTTCAAGTCGAGGACGTCCGGTTCCGCCTGCAGGAGGGCCTCGATGGCAGCGGCATCCGCGCGCTCCGCGTCGAGTCGAGCCTCCGCCGCCCGGTTCAAGTCCAGGACGTCCGGTTCCGCCTGCAGGAGGGCGTCGATGAGAGCGGCATCCGCGCGCTCTGCGTCGAGTCGAGCCTCTGCCGCCCGGTTCAAGTCCAGGACATCCGGTTCCGCCTGCAGGAGGGCCTCGATGGCAGCGGCATCCGCGCGCTCCGCCTCAAGTTGAGCCTCCGCCGCCCGGTTCACATCCACGACATCCGGTTCCGCCTGCAGGAGAGCCTCGATGGCAGCGGCATGCGCGCGCTCCGCGTCGAGTTGAGCCTCTGCCTCCCGGTCCTCCTTTAGTATCGCCATGTTGAACCGCTGGTCCGCCTGCACCATGGGGGACTCGGACGCCGGCACGAAGTCGACGTCCATCGTCTCATACCCATCGGGGGCCTTCTGCGCCGCGACCTCCGCCATGAACATTGGATCGGCTTCCTCCTCCTCGTAGCTTGGCTCCAGAGAACTCGGGGATTGGCCCGCCGCAAAGCGAGCTTGGGAACGGAGGTCTGTGGCGCCGACCGCCGCCGCGATTTCTGCGCGGCGCTCCGGCGTCAGCATCTTGTAGTAAGTGATCTTGCGGCGCACCATGGCTTTCCGGCGAACTAGGGGACGCTTGATGCGGGCTAGGGGATCGAAAGGTGGGGGAATGGGCTGGAGATTTGGTGTGGTTTTAGGGCAGTGGCTGGCGTAGGCCGAGCAGCGAAGGTTCTGGTGTGAATAGTGGTTCCGGTGACGACCGGTCAATCGGTTTTGACTGTACATCGCTCTTGTCGCGTTCGCGTTGCAGCCCGGCACGCTGGACCCTCCACGTCGCTCACCGAATGGAACGCGCTTCGTCTTGCGTTTTCGCTCGCTTGTGGGACCGCAGTTGAGAGCAAACCGACGTCCCTCCCCTCCCCCGCCCGCGTCATTTATTATACCACCACTCCCTCCGTTTTATGCGGAGTAAATAAAAACAGAGGGAGTATACTACGGATGAGGATCCCCTGACGTGGCCGAACCCATTGAGTAACTGACATGCGGGGCCTAGCAAGCATGGGGTCCGCCAGTAAGTGACCGAAAGGGAGGGTAAGGCAGGGATACCTACGTCAGAGGATCCACTTCCACTATACTACTTTGACCAAATGTTAGAGTAATAATATATGACATGCAACTTACACAAATGTTAGAGTAATAATATATGACATGCAACTTACACAAAGCATACAGGGTCTAATGCGTTTTTCGAGGCTAACTTTGACCAAATGTTAGAGTAATAATATATGACATGCAACTTACACAAAGCATACGGTCAAATTCGTATGTGAAAGGAGTTTCCAATGATATAATTTTCACATTATACATCTCATGTACTATTAATCTTGTCAATAGTCAAATTGGAAACCATCTCGAGTACAAATCTAGGAGTACGTACGAATCTAACAATATTGATTGGGCGTTGTTGAATGTTGATACCTTTTTGATCAAAGTAGAGATACTTTGACTACACATAAAACTTATATGTAAACTAGAAAGGATAGGGGGAGTATATTGTACGTTCAAAAACGAAACGAACATTGAATACCCTTTATATATGATTTGCGGATGCTATGATCACCGGTTCAAAATTTTGAATCCGCCTTAGGTATCACGTGCCCCCACTCGTTCCCTCTCGATTTCATCTCGGGGTCCGGAGATCTATTGAAAGAGGACTAGGGTGGGTACATGCGAATGATACTCGGCGGAATGTTCAAATGAGGCATGCGGGAGGATGGACTCGACTGGAGGGCGACATGATCGATGGAGAAGAGGGTTGGAGAGGAATGAGAAATAAGCAAACGCCACATGATTATACTTGAACGGCTCAAATAAACAATAAGTTGTCTCGCTTGGCCTACATAGTGAAAGGCCTAATGCGCAACGCGGAGCACTGACGCTCGAATATGGCCGGGAAAACAGGGAAACCGACATGTGGGGCACACCCGTCGGGACGACGTAGCGCAGACTAGTCCAATGGAGGAGCTGGCCCACGACCTCCTCGCCACCGACAACCGTTCATGTGGGTCGTTGGGGCCAACAACGGGGCGCAGCTCCAGCACCGCCTCTGGACACGGCGACCGCGGTGAGCGACACGCTCATATCGTCGCTAGACACGGTCGGTTTCAGTGTGCCGAGGGTGGCGTTAGTGCTGTGGCACGACCAACGGTATGTTTGGTTTGTGCCCAAGGTTGCCCCATCAAAGCATTGGGTAGCCAAAATTTTGGTTGAGGTATTGGTTGCCCATGATTTGGCCGACATTGGCAAGAAAAATGAACTAGAGTTGGCTAGAGTTCATTGGCATGCCAAAGAAATGGCAACCATCCAAACAAAGACCAATCTTTGGGTCATGACCAAAATTTTGGTTGAGGTATTGGTTGCCCATGATTTGGCCGACATTGGCAAGAAAAATGAACTAGAGTTGGCTAGAGTTCATTGGCATGCCAAAAAAATGGCAACCATCCAAACAAAGACCAATCTTTGGGTCATGACCAAAATTTTGGTAAGGTGCACTTTGGCCACAATCCAAACACACCCCAACACCCGGCTCGTCGAGGATGCACGGGGCGCCGCGACGCGTCCGCGGAGTGGTGTAGCGCGGCCAACTGCATCCTCTGGACCTGAGACCATGCCGGGTCGTCTTGCTTTTTCAATGACATGCGGGGATCGCATGTGAGCAAAGGGCATCTCCAACGTTGCCACGACCGCAGCTGACTACCCTGGCACACCAAAACCCTCGTCCCTCGCGCCGTCGCGCGGTGCGTTCCCAGCCGGCGCCAGCTGCCCGCATTCATGTCGTCCGTTCGTATGTCGTCGTTAAGAGGCTCGGTGCCCGAGGAACCAACTCCGGCGACTTAATGACGCACCCGGACGCTTGGCCTCACCGGAATGCACTACTTAAAGCGGCAACGCCCAGCTAACCTCCAAACCATAGCGCATCGTCCTCCTACCTGGCACCACATCCGCCATGACCGCAAGTGCGAACGCTCTGCGGGAGAGCTTGTCTTCGGGGATGAAGCTCGAGGTCGCCGCCCTCGCTCAAGTCGCCTCTCGCGACGCAATAGCGGCGTAGCCGGACGAGGACGCGACCGCACAAGCGGTGGCAACGCTGGCGCCCGACGATGGGAGCACCATCAGCCACGTGTCCTACTTGCCGCCGTCCAACGTCCGGCACTGCCGAGGTTGGGGACTCCTCCGAGGATGAGTAGGGCATGGGAGGCGGCAGGGCATGGTGTGCCAACTGGCCGGTCCGTATCCCGTGTTCTACTCTTCCTCGCCGGAGACCGCACCTTCACTTCACGGGTCTTGAACACCGCCCCCGTACATAGAGATCGCAAATGGAGGACGCCGGTCGCCGCCGTAGAATAGGTTTAGGGTCGGGTTTCTTTTATTTTTCTGTCCTATAAAAGTTCAAAATGTAATGAAAATCTGCCGTGTTTGCATTAATCTCGGCCGGTGTATATGAACTTTCACAATAATATACATATTGTAGGAGTACTAGCAAGATGCCCGTGCGTTGCATGGAAGATCAAGATCTTGTGGGAGAAAAGGATGAACGAGGGAAAGCCTTACCTGCAAATGTGGAGAGGAGTGCGGGTAAATTGTCATAGTTTCCTTCCTATCCGTTAGATATAGATCGGACGGCCTATATTGCAGGATGACAGGCACACCATCATCACCAACTCTGCTTTTTATTGAACCGAGACAAATCTAACATGTGAAGTAAAATAAACACATAGGGTCTATACATACACAAATTATCTTAGGCACTCCAATAGTACGTCCACTACACATTCACGCATTTCACATCTTTCTACATCTACGGGAACCTACGATAGGGTTAACGTAAATTGCCTCTCTCTCTCCTCCCCTGATTTTCATGGTGGTGGTCCCCTCCCTCCCCCTAATCTACAATCAACAGCTCACACATTTCACATTACGTTAATTACGTAACTGGGATTACGTAGGTGTAGCATTACTCGTCCTAAAAAACCCAACTAAGCCAACCTCCCAGCATATGGCGCGGGAAAAGAACCGGCCGCGCCGTTTTAGTCGGGATTACCGGATTACTAGTAGTAGTTTCGATGGATCGCGCGAAGCAACAATTTTTTTTGAGGGGGCGAAGCACCTAGTTTAAAAGGAAAAAAGGCGGTACACTCACAGCACTCCTGTCGCGGTCGCATTGCACCCCACACACGTTCGGTCCTGCACACGGCTCACGCAAACAGAACGCGCTTCGGCTTGCCTCTTCACTGACACGTGGGACTGCACTTGGAGAAACCGACCATGCGCCAAACTCCCCCCGCCCACCGCACGAAAATCCTCCCCCCCCCACACCCAAAAATTCCCCCCAAATCCGATTCAACCGCCCTTCGGCCAACTAGCCAATAATATTCCCCAAACCCCCCTCCCCCCTGTCCCCCTCCACTCCATTCGCTCCGCCAAAGCCGCCCTCCCCGCCGCGCCGATACGTCGGCGCCGCGGTTCGGCGATCCTCTCGCTCCCACAGTACGCTCTCGTAGACTGCCGTCCTCTAGCCACACCGCCACCTCTGGCTACGTTCTTGTGGGGGCGCATGGCGGTCAGCGCCGCCACCGCTGGCGACGTTCGTGTGGAGACGCACGGCGGTCAGCTTCTCCCACGGTACGCGCATTCTAGACTGAGGCCCCATTCATGTCGGTGTAGCGCTGAATGTTAGCTGATACACGCTGTTAATCTCACTGTTTGCCGAAGTAGTTTACTGTCAATATGCTCTGCTTAAGAAGCTTCCTTGCCCTGTTCTGCACTGAATCTGCTTAGCTGAGATGGCATGCCAAGGCCGATTAGTTGCTAAAATATCCTGCCATATATTTATTGTGACGTAGATTGCCATGGTCTAGTAGCCAATCTATTAGGTGAAATAGCTCTACACCGTTTTATACTCGATCTTTGTTGCTACGATGGCCTTCGATAGTTCGATGGCTATGTGCTCGACCTCATTGACTGCTGAAACAGCCTGCCATAATTTGGCACTCAAATCTATTTGCTGAATTAGCTTTACATATATTTCATTACTTAGATCTGCTCGTCCAAATATCTTGCCATAGCTTTAGACATTGACCTAGGTATTTTTTTTCTGGACTTCATAAAAAAGCATATATGTTTTTCCTGTAATATCTAGTAGAAGAACTAATTTGTATGTCTAACAGATGGACAGGACTTGGATAACTTCTGCTCGAAGATTCTCCACTGCATATGTCGAGGGGGTTGAAAACTTCATGAACTTTATCAGAGCTGAGTACGGTGGTCTGAAATCAGATGTGCTCTGCCCGTGTAGCAGTTGTATGAATTCAGTTACAAGACCCCAGTCAACTGTGCAAAATCATCTACACTTGTATGGGATGTCGGTCACATATACTAGGTGGGTTCATCATGGTGAAGCTGTGAACGTCAATGTTATTGACTACGTGGAAGCAGCAGATCACCATCTTGATCTGCCTGATGCTCAGGTGGAAGAGGAGGAGGAGGTGGTGGCGGAGCCAGTGAGTTTGACCAACATTGAAACAATTCTACGAAATGCTCGTGCATTCCGTGAACTTTCACCTGTAGAAGAAAAACAATGGGCCCGCATGTTGGAACAATGCAACGTTGCTGTCACCCCAGGAAATAAGTTGTCAGTATTCTCAGCTATGGTCACCTTTCTTCAGGTGAAGACATCTGAGCGGATGACCAACAAATCATTCGATGCGATGTTCGCTGCTTTCCGCGCACTACTAGAAATCCCCATATTTTCGACGGTGAAATCTAATAGCCGACGGTCCGTCGGTCATTACAGTAATAACCGACGGGGGAGGCAATGGCCGACGGTTATTGGCAACTCACGGGTATGACCACTAATAACCGACGGTGTCCTAAATTATCTGACGGGGAAAACCCAACTCTCAGTTGTCCAACCTAATGCCCGACGGTTCATTGTAATATCCGACGGTTTTGGCTATACCCACGGAGATTACATGTAATACCCGACGGTGAAATTTAATAGCCGAAGGTTAAAACAAAACTCTGAGCTATAAGTAGAAATGATCGACGGTGCATACGTCACTCTCGCCTATTAGATTAAATACCCGACGGGGTATTCAATAACCGACAGTTGAATTTAACCCTCGGTGATATGTTTCAATGGACGACTGCAATAAATATATGTGGAACAACCAATAGTTTTATTCCAGAAAATTTTCATAAAAGTAAACTTCCAACAATTTAGTTCTAGCATTGATGTTGTAAGTGCATGATATGTTATTTTTCTT
The DNA here is from genome assembly GCF_018294505.1 of Triticum aestivum. NCBI lineage: Eukaryota > Viridiplantae > Streptophyta > Magnoliopsida > Poales > Poaceae > Triticum > Triticum aestivum. Next base: position 624,686,234 of record NC_057799.1, on the reverse strand, counting down.
TAATAGGGTGGGAAAAAATTGGTCCAAAAAATACAAATATGATGGTTTAAAAAAAGACTTGTTTGAAAGAATGTGCACTTACACAATATCAAGAGGAAAGAGGCTCAATCCCTTATCTGATCTAACGGAGTTGACGAACAGATAAAGGAGATGCTCATCATAGTCTTGTATATATAGGTCTAGGTTGGGTCATTACCATGTGGCACATGGCGTTTTGGCTAAGTGGAGTGTGTTGTCGCCGTGTCCGAGCAGTGGCTGGTGGCTCATGATGTGGGAAAAATGGAATTCTATATCGGGATAGAGTTCATCCATGGCTGCTTTGGAGTGGCTAGGCGTTTGTTGCGGCCATCGGTTGTTGTCCTGTTCCACGACACCACCACATCTGCTGGCCCAAGGACGCCCATTCATCTCCCCCCCCCCCCCCCCCCCCCCCCCGCGACTAAGGAGGTAAAATGGAGGCAACGCTGATTCTCCACGGAGTCTGTGTCATGGAGCCATAGAGGTCTTGTCATCCCAAGTGGTGTCATCCTCAACGACAATGAGGATATGCATGTATATATTGGATCGTTCCGTCAATGTTCTAGGGCCCTTTTTGTAAAATCTAGGGTCTAGTTTGCTATTTTTTATTAGTAGTTATGTGTCCTTCTGTAACTTCCTCTGTATGTTCATGTTTTTATTTATTTAATGCACCTTTGTGATCTAGAAGGACCACATCCTCCACGTTTTTATTAAATGTAGTTTAGCTCATGAATTATAGAAAACATGAGTTCTGCATTTCAAAATTAAAAAAGAGTCCTGCTATGCATACGATTCTGTATGTATGATCCTTGTCGTGCATTATCCTTGTCCAGCACAACAGATCAGTCCATTTGGGGGGGGGGAGGGGGGCAAAATACAACACATCATTGAGTTATCCACCATACATGGATCGCACCAAGAAACGTCATATGTGCAACTGTTCAGATTAAAATGTTGACCTATGTGAGAAGTCTAAGAATCAAAATATGATTTTTGTAAAGAACAAATGGCCCAAAAGAATAAAAGTTAATTACATGGTTTTCGTAGGGTGGAACCAAAATACAACACACCAATGAATCATCCATCGTGCATGGATAGCACCAAGAGACGTCTTATGTGCATCAGTTCAGAACTTCTAACACTGTTTGAAAAATCTATCAATACATGTTGCTTGTAAGTGTGAGAGTGTCAAGATGAGATATTATCTTTATAAGCAAATACGAAGTTACTACATCAAAACTATTTCTCACTAAACTTTTTCAAACATTTGGGGTCCCATATTATTTAAAAATAACAAAGATATATATTTGGTGGTGTCATCTTTTTTATGTGAAAATTGTTAGTGTTATGTTCATAGCATGCTTGGAAATATATGAGACATCTTTGAAGATGTGCCCCTTCAATGAAACCTATAGTTACGGTTTTATCAAATCTTTTGAATATTGGAAAGATTATTTGGGAAGCGTGTACTAGAAATATTGATCTGGAAACTTCCAACTAATTTCTACATATGTGGGACCACATTATACAGGTTCTATTAGATTGTTGCAAATTTCTAAACTCTTTTTCTATCATTTAGAATTTAAATAAATATTTGCGATATTAACTTTACCTAAATATACATTATGGATACAATTGACATCACGCGAGTTTAAAATGTTGCAAAGTATATTTCATCATCACATTGAATTTACTGCATTGTATTTAAAATTTTAAATTGATCAAATATTAATCTGATCAATGTTCAAATTATAAGAAAAAGAAAACCTGAAGTCTGTTTACACGGGCGGCTAAAAGTTTCAAACCACGCTGGCGCGAGCCGAAAAATAATAATATGTAGCCCACGCGGCACGAAGCCACGAACCGCAGTTGCAATTATGAACCTCCCCTTGCTAGTCGTCGTGGCCTAGCTTCACCTCGCCGCCAGAGACCAACCCTCACCTTATCCGCCACCACCCCTCACCGCCCCCACCACCTGAACTAGCTTCAGATCGGCTCCACCCCTCCCCTCTCCACTCCACAACAGCCATGGCTGGAGGCTGATGGAGACGTTTTTCACCTCCCCCATTTCTGTCCTCCCGTAAAAATCAAGTCCACCCAGCCAGATCCCGTCTGTCACCAGTTTTGGCGGCGGCGTGCAGCACCCGGCGATCTAAGGTGCTAGATCAATGCCTCCTTCCTCTATTTAAGGGAAAATCTTTCTCCTCTCGCCTTTGTCTCTTATGTCTTCTCTTTCTGCAGAAACAGTACTGCTAGCAGTAGTGGCGGACAATGGCGAGCAGCAGCACAAGGAGCGGCGATGCGGCTGATGGTGAGCTGTGGACCGGGCTGCTCGTCGAGCGGTGGCGCGTGTGGATGGCCGAGCGACAACGCAGGCTGAAGGGTTCTATTCTGCTGTGTTCTCCTTCTCATGAAGGGTAAAGGAGGTGGGAGATCCATATCGCTAGCTTCATCCAATGTCAAATCCATGTACCAGGCAAGCGGCCAAGAATGCCTTCTCCCTGCCCGGCTAGAACTTGGATCCTTGCAAGGTACTGTAATTGAATCACATCCGTCTCCCTCTTCTTAATTCGTTCATGTTAGAGTACATCTATGTTTCCATTCATCTGATTTGTTTTTTTTATTTGGCAGAGGGAACCTCTCAGGATTTTCTATGAGTCACTGTCCAAAAAGTACATATATGTTTTCATTCATCTGATTTAAAAAAAAATTGACAGAGGGAACCTCTCAGAATTTTCTACGAGTCACTGCCCAAAAAGATCCAATCCAGTGAGATGGCCGACTTCAGGTAGGTGTACCACCTCTGTTCAGTTCCATTACCAATTACCGTATTGTAGTACTCCGCAAGTTAAGGCTGCAATCCCCAGCTAGTCTAGTCTGATATATTTCTAATGTCAAATCTTTGCGAGCTAAGATGTCAAAACTGCACAAATCACACAACTATGCTGGAAATTCTACTAGGGAGTAGTAGTTCTACTAGTTGCAGCAGCTTCGCTTTGTACAACTAGTTATACAGGAACAAAGTAAGATGAGAAAGTATGTGCATATTCGGATGATGAAAAAGCTTGCCATGGTTGTGCCGCACTTAACTATTTCACTTAGTAACTTTCTGGATTTACTTTAAGTTCATAAATCATTCCTCTTTGCTAAATCGCAGCATTGGTTACTAAAAACGAATTATCACATGTACCAGGGAACTATATTAAAAGGTCAAAATTACTAGTATATAAGTTTGTGGATAAAAGGTGCAAACGAGTGAACTAGTTTTATTTGTGTATTGTTCCCATTTACATTTAGTTTCTATTCCCAGGATGCATGGTTTGAAAAGGAGCGAACCACTGGTCTAGCACTAGTAAATGCTGACGTACACTGAGTTCCTAGTCCATGGATACTCCAGTACAATATAGAACAATTAATTTTATTCCCTGTAGCTTCCCTATAAAAGTTTGTTCCCTGTGGCTCAATTGAATTTAACTACAATACATTACATCATTTTTCATCTCTCTTACAAGTTATCATTTTATAGGGGGGTGGGAAGCAATATTGGAGGCGGTATGAGTCATGACAATAATCATTCCATTAATGATGATGACGATAACACCTATGACATCAAGGCAGGGGATATCTCGTGCGATAAACATTATGATCCATATGGCGATGAATGAGATACTAACTCTGGCGATGATGGTGACTAGTTTAACAGTCTTATTCAAGGCACGCAACAAAGCGAAGTTTTGAAGATTGAGGGCAATTTAGCTTATGCAAATTGCCTGAACCATTATATCATGCATAGTTACTATTTTGTTTCGCATTCTACATTCCCTAGATGGATCGCTAGGGTTAATGTAAATCGTATGGAACTCATTAGGCTTGTAGTACTTTCTTAGATATGCAAAATATAATATATGTTTTTGGGTCATGTATGGTCGTGTAATCTTGAGATCTATTTGATATGCCAATATTCTGAAATGCAGTTTGGTGTATCACACTACTGCCTATGGAGCATAGAAAAGATCTCGGGGTGACTATGCCTTATAGCGTAGCAAACATCTTGGGTACACAATATGCGTACGATGAGCCTTCGTAAATTGGCGTTGCTTGCCAGCCTCTCAACTAAAGGAATCTCCGAAGGGTTATATGCACCGTCGGTAATCATACTAATCGACGGTTTGGCTCTACTCTTAGTTATGATTAACCCCGACGGGTCAAACATACAGTTGACTAATAACAAACCCGACGGGAATCAGTTACTGTCGGAAGAATAATAATTGAAGGGGCACCGTCGGCTATATGAGTCGTCAAGCTAGTGCGAGCCAATCGTGGCCTAAACATATCCGACGGCTCACCGTCAGCTTAATACCGTGGGAAAAGATATTAGCTAAGAGTACCGTCGTCTATTAATGCAATGGCCGATGAAGCATAGCCGACGGGAGATGGCCGATGGTTCACCGTCGGTTATAAGTGTATGTGACGGTGAACTTACATATCCGACGGTGATTGGACCCTCGGCTAAAACGGGATATCTAGTAGTGGCGAATCTTTCCCAGATGCGTCTGAGTTGCCACACACCTACAGTAAAATGAAGAATTTCCTTCGTGCAGTTGGAATTGGATATGATATGATCCATGTTTGTAAGAATAATTGTGTTCTGTTCCGGAAGGATTATGCCAACTTAAGTGAATGCCCGAAATGCAAATCATCAAGATGGAAAGATGGTGATGCTGTGAAGAGGATTCCTCATAATGTTCTGAGACATTTTCCAATTATACCAAGATTGCAGAGGTTGTTTCATGATGCTGAAACAAGAGAGGATGTACTGTGGCATTCTAGGAACCAGGAGTATAGAGATCAGAATGTAATGAGCCATCCATCTCATGGTAGTGAGTGGAAAAGCTTCAATGATAAACACAAAGAGTTTGCTGCTGACCCGAGACACATTAGACTTGGCTTAGCTTCAGATGGATTTAACCCATTTGGCCACCAGAGCGCCACATATAGCATGTGGCCAGTGCTTGTTATCCCTTACAACATGCCTCCAAATGTGCACCAAAGAATCAAACTACATGATGGCCTTGCTCATCCCAGGTCCAAAACGTCCTGGAAAGGATTTTGATTGGTTCATGGAGCCTCTTGTGGAGGAACTTCAACAGCTATGGAAGGGTGTTCTCACTCGAGACCTATATAGCAGCCCACCAGCTGATTTCTTTCTGTGTGCTGTTATAATTTGGTGCATCCATGATTATCCGGCTTTGGGCACTATGTCAGGGCGAACGACACATGGTTACAATGCATGTGTTCATTGTGACAGGAATCCGCTGTCATACGCAATACTTAGCAAGATCTGTTACATTGGACACCGCCGTTTCCTTGCCAAGGACAAGCCGCATCCTAGAAAATACCGAAGACATGTGTTCAATGCAAAGCATGAAAACCGTGATGCGCCAAAGAGGCTCACCGCCGATGAGTTGCGAGTGGAATTAGAGAAGGTCAGGCATATTACACCAGGAAACCATCCTGGTAATGGTAGCGGGAAAAGGAAGCGTGGCAGGGTGGAAGAGAGATTATTGTTTACCCGCAGGTACACTTTGTGGGACTTGGAGTATTGGAAAGATTTGGATCTGCGGCATAATCTTGATGTGATGCACATCGAGAAAAATATATGTGACAACATTATCGGCACACTTCTTAATATTGAAGGCAAGACAAGAGATACCTTAAAATCTAGGATTGATTTGACACACCTGGGTATCAGAAAGGATTTGCAGGTGCAAGATGAAGGTAAACCACGGGATATGGCACCAGCTGTGTACGTCTTGGACAAGGTAAAAAGAAAAGAATTCTGCGAGGTCCTGTCACGTGTGAGATTCCCACATGGATTTGCTTCCAACCCTGAAAGGAGAGTCAGTGCAGATGGAAACAAGGTACAATGGTTGAAAACTCATGACTGCCACGTCCTACTTCAAAGGGTTTTACCTGTTATCCTTAGAGGATTGGGCCGCCCTGACTTATACAGAGCAGTTGCAGAGTTGGGACAATTCTTCAGGGAACTTTGCAGTAGGAATATCAGGATAGATGCTTTGGAGCGTCTTAGAGACAAGATACCAACTATCCTATGCGACCTTGAGAAGATATATCCTCCAGCCTTCTTTGATGTGATGGTGCATTTGGCTGTTCATCTACCTGATGAGGCACTACTTAGAGGTCCAGTACAGTATGGCTGGATGTACCCTATTGAAAGGCGGCTAGGCACTTTCAAGGGCTATGTTAGGAACAGAACTAGACCCGAGGGTTCCATTGCAGAGGCCTACATTGCTACAGAAGCGTTGACATTCTGCTCAAAATACATTGAAACAGCTGATCAGCTTAGCAAAGAGGTGGGTGAAGACAATCCCGGGCTCAATGTTTTCGATTATTCTGTTCGAGTTACAGGGAAGAGTCGACAAGAGGACAAACCTAAAGATTTGGACAAAATGGTTTGGTATGTGTTGAATAACTGTCCTGAGATACTACCTTATATCAAGTAAGTGCAGTACTGCAGCTTATACATCGTAATCTACTAAACTTGCAGCACATTCTTATATATTTAGATGTTTGACGCGATCACTATGTTGTGCGGCATCTACAAAGAGGAGTTGCTGCCGCAAAATCCAAGAAACATTGACAAACTGGTAATGGCAGGATTTGCGAAATGGTTCAAGAACCATGTAAGCTTTTGAAGTGCACTGTCAGTTTTTTTAATATATTGAGTACATAAGATGATCAGCTTGTCTATTTTCTAACCATAGGTTAAGAAGATGCGGGAGGATGGGCAGGCAGTTGATGATGCCCTTTACTCACTAGCAATGGGTCCTGATACTCGGGTAAGACATTATGAATCTTGCATTGTTGGAGATGTGCGCTACAACACCCTTGCACGAGACGAAGGCAGGAAGACACAAAACAGTGCCATCATGAGCACGGATACGTATGACAAAGAGACAACTAAAATGTATGCTAACATAACAGACATTGTTCAGTTGCAGTATATCTCCAGTTTCGAGGATCATCGGTGTGTGGTTCTGTTGTGCCGTCATTGGTATAACCTGTTTTCCAGGATCGCAAAACCCAGAGCTGATGATTATTTCAAATCCATCAATGTCAAGGCGGCGTACCAGGCCGACGAGCTTTTTATTTTGGCAAATCAAGCAACACAGATATTTTTCTTGGAAGACACATTTGCACGTAGCGCTGACTGGAGAGTATTGCAAAGGTTTGAGAAGAGGAATTCGTTTAATGAAGTTGCACAACAAGATGATGCTTACACAGCTCCTGATGTACAAGATAACACAGACGTTCCTAATATCTTTGAGAACCATCACGTCAATGACGCTGGCGAAAAGATTGCCTGTCGTGCTGTGGACATACAAGAGTTGATCAAGAAGAAGCCAACGTTCGAGGACGTTGAGGACGAAGAAGAAGATGACACCGTGGGGAATTATGATTAAGACTGATACACATGGCAAAGATGTTGACGCTGCTGCTACGGATGATGATTACATTGCTTTTGTCGTATTTGCCTTTCAGAAGACGTTTTTTATCTACTATGTGAAATTGTGTTTGCTATGACAACTGAAACCCGATGAACATATTGTTTAGTATTTTTCTGTGAGAACATCACTTGTTATGTATGCTGATTTGTGTTTGGTGATTGTATGACAACTAAAACATGATGACATTGTTGTTTAGTTGTACTCATATTTGGCTGTGAAACTTGAATTTGATGACATAGTTTGCTGTTGGACTGCAATTTGCTCGACGTCTTCGAATGAGAACAAAGCTGACCCGACAGGGCCTCTGCTATTTATTTATGTATATGAGCAAAAGGGGATACCCCCTGATTTCCGTTAATAGAAATCATTAGATGTTCACAACACTACGCCCAGCCTGCTACACAGGTTTCATTCATTACTAGTTTCAGCAAAGTGCTCATGTCGTAGCCACTGAATACATCACGAGTGCTACATACACTGCAAATAAAGAGACAATCATCCTACAGAGCACATCGATTTTGCCCATTATCTTCACAAGCTCTTTCATCTCCTCATTGTTGTCAAGGCCGTTCAGCAGCTGTTGCTTGGCCATGATCAGAGGAACTGCATCTTTAACCTTCTGCTCTGCATCTTCCTCTTCTATCGTTCCTTCAGTTACTTGTCCAACACCCCAACCTGCTGGTATTGGGATTCCTCGGCTAACCAAATAATCCGCGTAGTTGCATTCCCCCACATCAGCAACTTCCCAGAAATACAAATCACACGAATCTTCCCTTTTCTGCACGAATCAAATTGGAAGATCATCAACCAAACTATTAAAAAAATCAGCTACTGAAAGCAGCAGAACAACACTTAAACATATTATTACCCCATGATTCGGGCATTTGTAGAAGACTCGGCCAGGGTTGCGGATTGTGGTTGAGACGTGACATATGACTCTGCGTGATTTGCAGCAGTGGCACCACACCAACGGCAGCGGGTTGCGATGAGCAATCGGCTGCGGTGCGCGTGCCGGCGGGGGTGTGATGAGACCCACAGGCGATGGTACGGGTGGCGACTTTGCGCATATCTGGTTGTTGCCTGCTGAAGAGCAGGTGGACGAGCAGCCAGCAGACATGGTTGCTGCGGCCAGAGCTTCTGATGCTAGGCAGAGTAAGTAAAGAAGAGGAGAAGCGAACGTTGGATATGTCAGTTTCATTACTTGGAGAGTAGCCTAGCACCATATATAGTCATAGTCTAGGTTTGGATTCGAACCAGCTACAGGAGGGACCTCCTTGTTTTGTGAAAAATATTATTTCTCCACCTGACAGCTGGGACCCACCGGCTGTATCTTCACACGGAAGGAAGTGCCTCCTTGTTTTGCGAAAAACTTTATTCATCCCGTTGACAGCTGGGACCCGTCAGATTTGGTGACTGACTTGTGGGCCTACTAAGCAGACGTGTACGCACGGCTTTGTCAACTTAATCAACAAATGATTCTAGCAGCTGGACCATTGGATGTTAATCCAACAGCCGTGCTCCTTCTTCAACCTCTGTTCTTGCTCCTGTCTCCCGTGGGCGGCACCGCTGCTGTGCTGCCGCACACCCGAACCAGTGAAGTTTCCCACTCCTCTCCATCTGCGACTCCACTACCCCATCTTCCCCATCTCCGGGTCGTTCCAGTCTGGGTGCGCTCGGCACGGTGTGGTCAACGTGGTCAACAACCGAGAGTCATCAGAAGATGACTATACGTGAGAGGCTGACAGTGGGGACGCACCACGCCCATGGACGCATGCATGCAACGGAACGCGGCGAGGTCAACGTGGTCAAGGAACGACTTCCATCGGATGTATACTGTACGTGGAGAGTCTCAGCTGGGTCCACGGCCGCAGCAAGTAAGTGCCTCCTTATTACGCGGAAAATAATGATTCCTCCAACTGACAGCAGGGACCCACTGGACGGGCCACCGTATTTTGCGAAAAAAACGTTTGCCCCCTGACTGCTGGGACCCACCTGACGGGCCACCGTATTTCGCGAAAAAACGTTCCCCCCGCTGTCAGCTCAGACCCGCCGGAAGTGCCTTCTTATTACGCACAGAAAAATGAATACTCCCCCGGCTAGCTGGGACCCACCTTGGTGGGAGGCTAACTTTTGGGCCTACTAAGTTGACGCGGACGAAGGGCTTTGTCAACTTAGTCAATATGAACGATTTCTAGCTCCAGTGACCGTACGATGTCCATCCAACAGCCGTAGTGCTTCTTCAACCTCTGGTCTTCTTGCTCCAGCCGCCCAAAGCAGCGCCGGTCGTGCCGCATGCTCCTGCCTCCCGTGGCCGGCTGTGCTGCCGCGGAGGCCTCACCGCCCCCTACTATTCCCACCGCTGGCCAGGCCCTGCGGCGACGGCAGCCTCACACCGCAGCCGAACCAGTGAACCCTCGTGCTCCTCTCGGCGCGGGCTTCCACTACCGCATCTTCCCCGGCTCCGCGTCGTCCCCTTCCTAGGCCTCGCCGTCGTCCGCCGCCGTGGTGCTCTCCGCGCGGCGTGATCAACGTGGTCAAGGAACGACTTCCATCGGAAGAGTACTATACGTGGAGAGGCTGACAGCTGGGTCCACGGCCACAGCCCAGTTTTTTTGTGATTTGCCAAGTAAGTCGCTTTGTCAGGTCTGTTGGGCTGCAAATCTTTCAAGACGAGGAGAGCTTTCATTCGGCTGGCCGAGAAAATGGCCCATCAGTAATGAGAAATGGGCTGTACATTTTTTAAACACATCAAACCGGCAATTAGTTTTAAATATCTTTTTTTTCATTTTGAGATTTTAAATTACATTAATTTTTATGCGTGGAGAATTTGTTGGATTTTATATTGATATACATTTATTTTTAAAATCAGTTTGAATGTGAGTCGAAATTTCGGGATTAAAAACAGTTCGGACCGCATCGAAATATGCAAAATTTCGTATAATTCTTTAACTGTGGCCACAATATGGGATGTAATGCTAACAAAAAGAATATGGGCTCCAAAAAAACCTTAATAATTAGCAAATGGACTGTAAATTATTAGAAATAATGGCAGATGGGCTGTATGCTGTTTTCCACAGATTTGAGGCTTTCCTAAAAAAAGGTTGACGCACAAGCAGTGACTGTTGGATGGCCATCCAACGGCCGTCGTGCTTCTTCAATCTCTCCTCTTCCTGCTCCAGCCGCTCAAACAAGCGCCGACGGGACTGCCTGCTCCCTCCTCCCCGCGGCCGGCTCTGCTGCCGCGCAGGCCTCACCGCCCCACCGTACTCCCATCGCTGGCCTAGCCATCCCTCTACTCACCCACACCTGCTGTTATTCTCCGGCGATGGCAGACGAACCAGTAAACCCTCGTACAGTCGTACTCCCCTCCGCGTGGGAAACAACTGCGGAGTCTTCCCTGCCTATGTGTCGTTCCCTTCCTAGGCCTCGCAATCGTCCACCGCCCTGGTGCTCTCGGCGCGGCCTGGTCAACGTGGTCAACGACCGACATGCATCTGAAGTGGACTGTACGTGGAGAGGCCGACAGCTGGGTCCACGGCCGCACGCAAGGAAATGCCTCCTTATTACGCGCAAAATAATGGTTCCTCCACCTGACATCAGGGACCCACCGAAAGGGCCTCTGTATTTCATGAAAAAAACGTTACCGCCGCTGATAGCTCGGACCCACCAGCTATATCTTCGCATGTAAGGAAGTGGCTCCTTATTATGCACAAAAAAATGAATACTCCCCCTGTTAGCTGGGACCCAGTATAGTGGCAGGCTGACTTGTGGGCCTACTAAGTTGACGGGGACGGAGGGCTTTGTCAACTTAGTCAATATGCACGATTCTAGCTCCAGTGACCGTACGATGTCCATCCAACGGCTGTAGTGCTTCTTCAACCTCTGGTCTTCTTGCTCCAGCCGCCCAAACCAGCGCCGGTCGTGCCTCGTGCTCCTGCCTCCCGTGGCCGGCTGCGATGCGGTGGAGGCCTCACCGCCCCCTACTACTCCCACCGCTGGCCAGGCCATCCCTCTACTCACCCACACCCCCTGTTATTCTGCGGCGACGGCAGCCTCACACCGCAACGAACCAGTGAACCCTCACACTCCTCTACGCGTGGGCATCCACTGTCGCGTCTTCCCCGGCTCCGCGTCATCCCCTTCCTAGGTCTCGCCGTCGTCCACCGCCCTGGTGCTCTCGGCGCGGCGTGGTCAACGTGGTCAAGGAACGGCTTCGATCGGACGTGGACTGTACGTGGAGAGGCTGACATATGGGTCCACGGCCGCAGCAAGGAAGTTCCTCCACCTGACAGCGGGGACCCACCGGACGGGCCACCGTATTTCACGAAAAAAATGTTTGCCCCTGACTGCTGGGACCCACCAGCTACATTGTGACGCTCGGATAATTAAGCTACAGTAATCCCACGTTAACGATGCCACGTCACCCCGTTTACTGTTGATAAACTCTCGATAGTTCAGAACCGAAACAAATTCAAAATTTAAATAAATGCAAATAATAAAAGTTTTCAAATATCAAAACTAAAATGTTCGGTTTGTGCCAAATAATGCATAGGTAACTGTGCTGGAGAGATCACACTTTTTAAATTGTTTAAATACTCTAAAATAAATAAAACACAGCGAGAACAATTATTGAAATGGTTTTAAAAATAATAAACAATTACAAACTAATTTATATTAGGTGCCAAGTTAATTGTGGTGGTGGCATAATTGTTAACACTAATTTAGGTACAACTAATGTATTTTATAAAACTAATGTATTTAAAATTTCAAATTAGAACAGAAAAAGAAATAAAAGAAAATCCAAAAATAAATAAAATAGGGGGAGACAAATACCCCCCCCCCCCCCCCCCGCCTCCACTGGACCCCTTGGCCCAACTGGGCCATGGCCCAGGCAGGCCGGCCCACGCCTCTGGCCTACATAGGCCTTCCCCCCACTCCCACAAACCCTAACCGACATCCCCACTCCCCCCCACTCAATCGCCCTCTCCCTCAACCCACCTGGTTCGATCTGGATCGGGGCACGAACGCCGCCGCCGAGGCGGGCGGCCACTACGCCGGAGCCCGCCCTCGCCGCGACGCCCTCCCGCCCCTACGCCAACCCCGGTGAACGTCGCCCCATCACCGTCGCCGAATCGCCTCCTCGCCCCCCTCCCCACCGGTCGCCATCGCGCCTCGACGCCGCCCCGCTGTGGTCGCCGTCACCTCGCCGCCCGGACCCCCTCGCCGGACTGCCTCCCCATCGCCGTCGTCTCCGACCTCCTCCCCGAGCACCGCAGCCCGAACCCCTACGTCCCCCGTGAGCTCCTCCCCCTCGCTACTTTCCTCGCACACACACGTCGCCCGTGCGTGGCCACGCACCCGCGTTGTCCCCGCCGCGGTCACCATTCCCTCCTGGATCCAGAGCGCGCGCACTACACCAGCCATTCCCGTGGCCTTCGCCCCTGATGCAGCCGCTCGCCGCCCGTCGTGGCGACCGCCTGCGCCGCCCCGCCTGCGGCCTTCCTCCGCCGCTCACATGCGTCCCGCCCCCACTGCTCTGCGCCGCCCTGGCCGCGCCCCCTCCGGCCCCAGCAGGTGCCTCGACGGCCTCCGCACTGGCCAGCACCCGTCTCGCGTCACCGTGGCCGCTGCTGCCGGCCGGGTTCGCCGCCCCACCCGCCTCCTGGGCGTGCACTCGCTCGGGCTGCGCCCCGCGCCCCTGTGCCCGTAACCCGTCTACCCACTAAGGCCCCTGGGGCCAATGACAGGAGGGGCCCACGCCCCTGCAACGTAAAAAAAGAGAAATAAAATAAAATAATTAATTATAACTTAATTAATTCTGTTAGTTATTTAATTAAACCTAATTAACCTATTAATAAAACTAACTACTGTTAATTAGTTAGCTGTCAATGACAAATGGACCCCACCTGTTAGTTGACTGGTCAACGGTCAACTTTGACCGCTGATGTCATGCTGTCGTCATGATGATGCAGTAATTCTTTTTTGAATTAATTAATTAATAATGATCCCAGTAAATGATTAAATCTTTATAAAATATTATAAAATAAACCGTAACTCAGATGGAAAAACTTTGTACATGAAAGTTGCTTAGAACGACGAGACGAATCCGGATACGCAGTCCGTTCGTCCGCCACACATCCCTAGCATAGCAAACATGCAACTTTCCACCTCCGGTTCATCTGTCCGAAAACGTGAAACACCGGGGATACTTTCCCGGATGTTTCCCCCCTTCGCCGGTATCACCTCCTACCGCATTAGGGCACACCTAGCATCGCGTATTAGCTCGTTATGTTTTGCGATGTTTTGTTTGCTCCGTATTTACTGTTTCTTCCCCCTCTTCTTCTCCGGTAGACCCCGAGACCGTTGCTGATGCCACTGAGTACGACTACGGTGATGACGACCCCTTCTTGCCAAAGCAACCAGGCAAGCCCCCCCCTTGATCACCACATATCGCCTATTCTTCTCTATACTGCTTGCATTAGAGTAGTGTAGCATGTTACTGCTTTCGGTTAATCCTATTCTGTTGCATAGCCTGTCATTGTTGCTACAGTTGTTACCCTTACCTGCTATCCTACTGCTTAGTATAGGATGCTAGTGTTCCATCAGTGGCCCAACACTCTTGTCCGTCTGCCATGCTATACTATCGGGCCGTGATCACTAGGGAGGTGATCACGGGTATATACTATATACTTTATATACATGACACAAGTGGTGACTAAAGTCGGGTCAGCTCGTTGAGTACCCGCAAGTGATTCTGATGAGGGGGCTGAAAGGACAGGTGGCTCCATCCCGGTGGAGGTGGGCCTGGGTTCCTGACTGCCCCCGACTGTTACTTTGTGGCGGAGCGACAGGGCAGGTTGAGACCACCTAGGAGAGAGGTGGGCCTGGCCCTGGTCGGCGTCCGCGGATACTTAAAAATAACACCCTTAACAAGATCTCGGTATTTGATCTGAGTCTGGCCACTGGCCTATACGCACTAACCAACTACGCGGGAATAGTTATGGGCACTCGACGTCGTGGTATCAGCCGAAGCCTTCATGACATCAGCGACGCAGCGGCACGCGCTGGATTGGACTGGAACGCCTGATAGGCTAGGTCTGCTTCCGGCCGCCCTCGCAACATGCAGGTGTGCAATGGGCGATGGGCCCAGACCCCTGCGCCATAGGATTTAGACTAGCGTGCTGACCTCTCTGTTGTGCCTAGGTAGGGCTGTGACATGTTGATCTTCCGCGGCCGGGCATGACCCAGAAAAGTGTGTCTTGCCAAATGGGACCGAGCGTGTTGGGTTATGTGGTGCACCCCTGCAGGGAAGTTTATCTATTCGAATAGCCGTGTCCCTCGGTAAAAGGACGACCCGGAGTGGTACCTTGACCTTATGACAACTAGAACTGGATACTTAATAAAACACACCCTTCCAAGTGCCAGATATAACCCGGTGATCGCTCTCTAACAGGGCGACGAGGAGGGGATAGCCGGGTAGGATTATGCTATGCGATGCTACTTGGAGGACTTCAATCTACTCTCTTCTACATGCTGCAAGATGGAGTCTGCCAGAAGCGTAGTCTTCGACAGGATTAGCTATCCCCCTCTTATTCTGGCATTCTGCAGTTCAGTCCACCGATATGGCCCTTTACACATATACCCATGCATATGTAGCGTAGCTCCTTGCTTGCGAGTACTTTGGATGAGTACTCACGGTTGCTTTTCTCCCTCTTTTCCCCCTTTCCCTTCTACCTGGTTGTCGCAACCAGATGCTGGAGCCCAGGAGCCAGACGCCACCGTCGACGACGACTCCTACTACACCGGATGTGCCTACTACTACATGTAGGCCGCTGGCGACTACCAGGAGTAGTTAGGAGGATCCCAGGCAGGAGGCCTGCGCCTCTTTCGATCTGTATCCCAGTTCGTGCTAGCCATCTTATGGCAACTTGTTTAACTTATGTCTGTACTCAGATATTGTTGCTTCCGCTGACTCGTCTATGATCGAGCACTTGTATTCGAGCCCTCGAGGCCCCTGGCTTGTATTATGATGCTTGTATGACTTATTTTTATTTTTAGAGTTGTGTTGTGATATCTTCCCGTGAGTCCCTAATCTTGATCGTACACGTTGCGTGTATGATTAGTGTACGGTCAAATCGGGGACGTCACAAGTTGGTATCAGAGCCGACTGCCTGTAGGAATCCCCCTTTCCAACTCCTTGGCCGAAGTCGAGTCTAGTCATTGAAAAACTTTTACTAACATGGCTGTGTGGCTTACGGGCCCACGTCGCCATTGGGTCGTATTAGGATCTTTTACTACTTGTCTATACTCTGGGACTGTGATCTCTCTTCTATTCGGGTTAAATGAATTTTGCTAATTCTAACATTAGGATCTCGTTATCACTTTCACCCGAAGAGCCCCTTATTACTGATGATCGTCTGCTGCACGTGGGGACCCTGAAGACACTCTCCGCTGTTAACCCGAGAACTTGTGTTCATCGCTTTTGCAATTCCCTTCCATCGATAAACTCCTATGGATAACCATGTATACTCGCCATTCATATATTGTTTCCCAGTTGATCTTGTTATTACAAGATACCCCGGAATTCTCTCTGTTGTTCCGAGAATCCTTTGAGCTTACTGCCTTGCTGTTCTTTGTCACCTGAATAACCCTACGGATAATTCTCGCACTTACCGAGTATCCGCTCACCCCCAGTTGATTCTAGTATTCCACAAAAGTGTTGAAAATACCATTCAATCTTCCGAAAATCCTCAGGAGCCTTTTTGCTCTTGAAATTCTTGCTTACTTGCATTATGATTAATCTTAAGTCTCATAATCTTATTGGCATCTCTTGTCATTATCATTTTGAGTGCGTTGATTCAATTTGTTGCGAAGGCTCACAATCCTCAATCAGAGCCTAGTATTCATCCTTCCGGCTCAGACGTCATTTGAAACGTGAACTGGTTATCGACCAATCAAATTGCCGTCGATTGTACCCCTAAGTCTATTCCACTTATCCATTCTTAATCAGGCCATTAGCTTCTGATCCCTTGATTTGGAAATGATAATTCCTTTGCATTTGGGCTTTGAATTCCTCAGTTGTTTTTATAGTCCGATGCCCTTTCGTTCCTTCTTCCTCTGATAGAGTACCGATACTCGCATCAGCTCCGTTATAAACCACAAGACCCCTTGTTGGGTTATTATCCGACAGTGTCCTTCATATTCAATAACCTTGTGATCATTTCCTTGGATATATAATGCCTTTGGTAATTTGTATCCTCTGCTTGATAACCATACTCTACTTTTGAGCTGGTGATTTTACTCTTGAAGTTTGAGGTATATGTTTCTAAGATGCCCCGATGGATTGAACCTATGCCTTCCCTAAAAACCGTATGAACCCGAAGGTTTTCACAAGTCATACCCTTCTGGTATTTTACCAGATAATTTTCTACCATACAACTTCATCGAATGCGAGAAGTGAATGAAAGGTTATGCATTGGAGAAGTGGGAGTCGACCTTGAACTTTGTGTTCATGCCCATGGACACGATGTAGATCTTATCATTAAAGCTTCTCTTAAATTAATTATTCCCTGGGTATAAGTTCATCTTATATCTGGGATCTGGCCTTTTTCAATCGTGGTTCTGACCATGTTCTCCTTTAAATACCATTTCTCATGCAAGTTTAAGCACTTTTCCACTGCAGAGCAATACCCCCGTCCAACCTCTACTTTGGTATGTCGTCGAGTATTACCCCACTGGTATCTCAGGAATGCCAAGGAACTACTTAACTTCTTATGAGTTCTTCATCAACTAATATTCTTGCCGATTCCATGTTTCCAACGGGTTCTGATTTGTTAGAACCCCCCAAGGACACCAATAAGTGAATCAATTCCGCACTCCGATTCAATAACTCTTAAGTAATTTTTGTTGCTTACGAGTTTAATAATTCTTCAATGTCCTTCCTAGCCTGCTCGGCTATGTCATTATTGTGCGGATTTTAACTGTGCTACCTGGACCTTCCCAACGCACAAATTTCGACAATGAGCTAATCTTGCGTCGACCTTCCTCGTCATATCACTTCTCCTTGAACAGCAAACTTGATTTCGAGTTTGTGTCCTACCCGTGGTTCTAATAACCTTTCGCTTTCATCATTCCTTTGACTTGATGTCATCGTCGATCAATTACATCTTCTTGAAAACCTCTCGATAAATTTGTCGTGATCATTGTCAACAATTTGACTTCTTCCAAGTTGTGTGTCAAAATTCAGGATGAGAAATAACATCCTTGCCCCTCGATGAATTGTGTTATCATCGACAACATTCTTGCCTCCCCCCAACACAAACTTGTTCATATTTTGTGTTGTATCTTGATTTCCCTGCTATCTAGCTTATGATATGTTCTACCTTGGAGTATTACCATCTTTTATGTCAAGAATGTCGTGAGGATTACTCCACCTCTTAAGAATTCTTGGTACAGTGATACTTCTCACCATCACCATTCTTTCTTGGTCCCCGTGTTGTTTCTAGACGAAATACCGACAAATGGTCTGTGATGTGTAAATTCTAAACTTCTAGCAACCCTATTGCTTTGAAGTTATTGGTCTATAGTTTCATTCTACATCTATGGCTTAATGAATCATCATTCGAACATTGATCGTGCTACCTAGCCCATATTTCGGGTGCACATTTCAACCAATGTTTAACTGTGTATGTTTTCCTCGAGCATACATCATTAAGTCATTCAATCTAGCTAATGTTATCTCCTTGTTCACATAGTTGTGGAAATCCATCTTTTGGAAATCTCAATGGATTGTCGCTGAGTCAATCAGTCACGTCCTCACCTCTCCTTGATTTAATGATGAACCCTTGTTCGGAACTCGCTTCCATAGTTCATTTCCCCGGGAATCGTACAATGTCATCTCGTCAATTTGTGTTGCACCTTTTCTTCTCAGGCATCCCGTGTCTGAGATATCTTGACACCAATCAGATCTAAATCGCGGTCAGATATGATGGTTGGAACATATTTCCAAGATTTATACCATTTGTCTTTATATGACCCGGTAAGGTGATGTCATGCCTAGCACACCTGGCCAGAGGACCTAATGTTATAGTTTCCTTTTCTGCAAGGCTATCCATTCTTCCATGTGGAAATTGTAAGACTTATTCTACAATATATTCCTGATGGATCCTTCGTGTATCCCGAGTCTCACATTTGCTTGAAGAACATGTCAATGCTATCCCGAAGCATGTCTGTGGTACTCTGATTTTCAACATGAACATTTGAAGCACAATGCTAAATTTTCTTTATCATTTATCCTAACACTGTTGTATGGGTAATATCATGAGATTCCTCCCCCCTTACCTAAATGGTTTTCTACTTTCTATCATGTCATGAATATCATGCTCCGCTTGTCCTTGGGAAGGATATACCCCCGAAATATGTGTGTATACACATTTTCATTTCCATTGTTCTGTTTAAACTTGATAATCGCATTTTCCTTTCCATTGTCTTGTTTAACCTTTCTTGTGATCTGACTTAACTGAGCAGTGATAATTCCCTGCTTAGTAAACACCTCGTTGTACAAATCTGTCAGTAAGACCCTGTTACTTTTGTTGATGACATTCCGGTAACCACCGATGGACGAGAACTTTACCTACTGGTCCGCCTCGTTTCAATGAGCAGGAAAATGGTTCTCTTCGTCACTCGCCCTTGGTACCAACGATGCTGCCAACATAACTGACCGGTTATTCTCTGACGTGCCTTGCTTACATGATCGTGTAAGACGTCATCGCCTTCCTACTTTTAACCCACATGGTGGGCCCATAACCCACAGTTCCACAGGATCGAAACCTGACTCTCTTGCACTCCTTGTTCCCAAGATTGTTCCTCGCGTGTGGCCTCGTATGCAATTCATGAGCTACCTTCCGAGAGATCATCAATTCTGGTATGAAACACAATAATTATTCTCGTTGCTCTAAACCCCTTTCACACTCTGTTTCCGACAACGGACGATTGTCTATCCGCTTGAAACTTCTTATGGTACCTTTGAACCTTACTCTCGATGTGTTTTAATTATTCAACCCAAGAGGTACTCATATGCTCATTCATGGGATTATCCCAGATTATTACCCTTATAGCATTCTGTCATTGCCGATCTGCCCCGTTACCTATTCGTAAGTACGAAGGAACCCCCGAAGAAAGGATGACGACTTCATAATGATGACCTGAAGCAGTGGAATGAAGACATCAATGTAATGGATCGATCTCTTCGAGAAGAGCAGCCAAGATTGAGAAGATCTGTTAGAATTTCGTAACCAAATCCTTTCCCCATTACTCCCCTCTTAAATCTCGGGATGAGATTTCTTGTAGTGGAGGAGAATTGTGACGCCTGGATAATTAAGCTACAGTAATCCCACGTTAACGATGCCACGTCACCCCGTTTACTGTTGATAAACTCTCGATAGTTCAGAACCGAACAAATTCAAAATTTAAATAAAAGCAAATAATAAAAGTTTTCAAATATCAAAACTAAAATGTTCGGTTTGTGCCAAATAATGCATAGGTAACTGTGGTGGAGAGACCACACTTTTATAAATTGTTTAAATACTCTAAAATAAATAAAACACAGCGAGAACAATTATTGAAATGATTTTAAAAATAATAAACAATTACAAACTAATTTATTTTAGGTGCCAAGTTAATTGTGGTGGTGGCATAATTGTTAACACTAATTTAGGTACAACTAATGTATTTTATAAAACTAATGTATTTAAAATTTAAAATTAGAACCGGAAAGAAATAACACAAAATCCAAAAATAAATAAAATAGGGGGAGACAAATACCCCCCTCCCCCACTGGACCCCTTGGCCCAACTGGGCCATGGCCCAGCCAGGCCGGCCCACGCCTCTGGCCTTCCCCCCCACTCCCACAAACCCTAACCGACACCCCCACTCCCCCCACTCGTTCCCCCTCTCCCTCTCCCCACCCGATCCGATCTGGATCGGGGCACGAACGCCGCCGCCGAGCCCTGCGGCCACTACGCCGGAGCCCGTCCTCGCCGCGACGCCCTCCCGCCCCTACGCCAACCCCGGTGAACGCCGCCCCGTCACCGTCGCCGAATCGCCTCCTCGTCCCCCTCCCCACCGGTCGCCATCGCGCCTCGACGCCGCCCCACTGTGGTCGCCGTCACCTCGTCGCCCGAACCCCCTCGCCGGACTGCCTCCCAATCGTCGTCGTCTCCGACCTCCTCCCCGAGCACCGCTGCCCGAACCCCTACGTCCCCCGTGAGCTCCTCCCCCTCGCTACTTTCCTCGCCCACACACGTCGCCCGTGCGTGGCCACGCACCCGCGTTGTCCCTGCCGCGGTCACCATTCCCTCCTGGATCCAGAGCGCGCGCACCGCACCAGCCATCCCCGTGGCCTTCGCCCCTGATGTAGCCGCTCGCCGCCCGCCGTGGCGACCGCCTGCGTCGCCCCGCCTGCGGTCTTCCTCCGCCGCTCACCTACGTCCCGCCCCCACTGCTCTGCGCCGCCCTGGCCGCGCCCCCTCCGGCCCCAGCAGGTGCCCCGACAGCCTCCGCACTGGCCAGCGCCCGTCTCGCGTCACCGTGGCCGCTGCCGCCGGCCGGGTTCGCCGCCCCGCGCGCCTCCTGGGCGTGCACTCGCTCGGGCTGCGCCCCGCGCCCCTGTGCCCGTAACCCGTCTACCCACTAAGGCCCCTAGGGCCAATGACATGAGGGGCCCACGCCCCTGCAATGTTCAAAAAAAGAGAAATAAAATAAAATAATTTATTATAACTTAATTAATTCTGTTAGTTATCTAATTAAACCTAATTAACCTGTTAATAAAACTAACTACTGTTAATTAGTTAGCTGTCAATGACAAATGGACCCCACCTGTCAGTTGACTGGTCAATGGTCAACTTTGACTGCTGACGTCATGCTGTCGTCATGATGATGCAGTAATTCTTTTTCGAATTAATTAATTAATAATAATCCCAGTAAATGATTAAATCATTATAAAATATTATAAAATAAACCGTAACTCGGATGGAAAAACTTTGTACATGAAAGTTGCTCAGAACGACGAGACGAATCTGGATACGCAGCCCGTTCATCCGCCACACATCCCTAGCATAGCAAACACGCAACTTTCCTCTCCGGTTCATCTGTCCGAAAACGTGAAACACCGGGGATACTTTCCCGGATGTTTCCCCCCTTCGCCGGTATCACCTCCTACCGCGTTAGGGCACACCTAGCATCGCGTATTAGCTCATTATGTTTTGTGATGTTTTGTTTGCTCCGTTTACTGTTTCTTCCCCCTCTTCTTCTCCGGTAGACCCCGAGACCGTTGTTGATGCCACTGAGTACGACTACGGTGATGACGACCCCTTCTTGCCAAAGCAACCAGGCAAGCCCCCCCTGATCACCAGATATCGCCTATTCTTCTCTATACTGCTTGCATTAGAGTAGTGTAGCATGTTACTGCTTTCGGTTAATCCTATTCTGTCGCATAGCCTGTCATTGTTGCTACAGTTGTTACCCTTACCTGCTATCCTACTGCTTAGTATAGGATGCTAGTGTTCCATCAGTGGCCCTACACTCTTGTCCGTCTGCCATGCTATACTATCGGGCCGTGATCACTAGGGAGGTGCTCACGGGTATATATACTATATACTTTATATACATGACACAAGTGGTGACTAAAGTCGGGTCAGCTCGTTGAGTACCCGCAAGTGATTCTGATGAGGGGGCTGAAAGGATAGGTGGCTCCATCCCGGTAGAGGTGGGCCTGGGCCTGGGTTATATACTTTATATGCTTGTATGACTTATTTTTATTTTTAGAGTTGTGTTGTGATATCTTCCCGTGAGTCCCTAATCTTGATCGTACATGTTGCGTGTATGATTAGTGTATGGTCAAATCGGGGGCGTCACAAAGATCTTCGCACGCAAGGAAGTGCGTCCGGGCAAAAGAAAACGATTCGCCCCCCTGACTGCTGGGACCCACCAGCTACATCTTCGCAGGCAAGGAAGTGCCTGACAGTCGGGACCCACCTGGTCGAAGCGTACGTAATGTTGTCATTCTGGTCGCGAACGTGTACGTACATATATACTGGTGGATGTAGAGGCGCGCACGTGTCGTAGTAGAGGCGCGTACGTGTCGTAGTAGAGGCGCGCACGTAGCATGTACACGTATGTACAGCGGCCAGGGTGCAAGAAAGAAAATACGGGCACGTATGTGTACATACGGGCGGGGTCTCGAACGCCTACTCGCGCATACGTACGGCCAGTGCTCGTGTACATGGCTGGGTCGGAACGGAGAAACAGCGTCGTCGTCGTGTTCATGGGGAGGCAACTGAATGCGTCGTGTTCATGGGGAGGGGTGTGGCGTACCGCAAAACGGGGGAAACGGACCTCCTACGGTCGAAACGGGGGTCCTGTTGATCGGGAGGAGTGTGGCGTACCGCAAAACGGAGGAAACGGACCTCCTACGGTCGAAACGGGGGTCCTGTTGATCGGGAGGGGTGTAGCGTACCGCAAAACGGAGGAACGGACCTCCTACGGTCGAAACGGCGGTCCTGTTGATCGGGAGGGGTGTGGCGTACCGCAAAACGGACGAAACGGACCTCCTACGGTCGAAACGGGGGTCCTGTTGATTGGGAGGGGTGTGGCGTACCGCAAAACGGACGAAACGGACCTCCTACGGTCGAAACGGGGGTCCTGTTCATCAGGAGGCGTATGGCGTACCGCAAAAAGGGACTCCACGGGATACTGTTCATCTCCACCGTCGACCTCCTCCAGCCTCCACGGGCTACCGTCGACCTCCTCTAGCCTCCACGGGCTCCTGTTCATCCAGCCTCCACCGCGCGCTACTCCACCGGCTACTGTTCAACCACCCCTCCACGGGCACCCCTCCACCGTCTACTGTTCATCCAGCCCTCCACACCACGGGGTCCTGTTCAACCACCCCTCCACGGGCACCCCTCCACCGTCTACTGTTCATCCAGCCCTCCACCACACCACGGGGTCCTGTTCATCCAGAGGCAACGCCACTGCTCACTGTTCATCCAACCCCCCCCCCCCCCGCAACGCTCACTATTCATCCCAGAGGCAGCATCGATCTACTTCAGTTAGCAGCAGTAGCAAAGGAATCGCTCGATCGGGTTCAGTTAACAACCATCGATCGATCGCTCGGGTTCAGTAACGCGTAGCCTGCAGTGAAATTGCTCGGGTTCAGTTAGAGCCCAACGCCTCGCTCGGGTTCAGTTAGAGCCAACGCCTCGCACACACGCGCGTACGTGTAGGAGAGAAACGCGCATCGCTCGGTCCCCGACCTCCCACCGTAACCGGGAACTCCCCGAAATTTTCCTCGCCCTCGCTTCTACCACGGTTTTTTCCGTCATGGACGGCCCAAAGAATGTCATGCAGCTGCGTCTCCGGCCGCCCAGGACGAAAAGCCCATTTTCTGTCATGATTTTTTGTCATAGAAGTAGGAGCCCACCACATCTATGATGATACCGGGTTTTGTCACAATTATCGTCATAGAAGTGTCATATGTATGACAGAAAAAAAATTCGTTCGGCCCAAAATGTCACGGATGTGTCTTTTTTTGTAGTGGAACCTATTATATTTTCATAAATATATGTGAGTTCTCGATCCTATCTTGCAAGTCTATAGTCACCTACTATGTGTTATGATCCGGCAACCCCGAAGTGACAATAATCGGGACCACTCCAGGTGATGACCATAGTTTGAGGAGTTCATGTATTCACTATGTGCTAATGCTTTGTTCCGGTACTCTATTAAAAGGAGGCCTTAATATCCCTTAGTTTCCATTAGGACCCCGCTGCCACGGGAGGGTAGGACAAAAGATGTCATGCAAGTTCTTTTCCATAAGCGCGTATGACTATATTCGGAATACATGCCTACATTACATTGATGAATTTGAGCTAGTTCTGTGTCACCCTATGTTATGATTGTTACATGATGAACCGCATCCGACATAATTCTCCATCACCGATCCAATGCCTACGAGCTTTTCACATATTGTTCTTCGCTTATTTACTTTTCCGTTGCTACTGTTACAATCACTACAAAACACCAAAAATATTACTTTTGCTATTGTTACCTTTGTTACCGTTATCACTACTATCATACTACTTTGCTACTAAATACCTTGCTGCAGATACTAAGTTATCCAGGTGTGGTTGAATTGACAACTCAACTGCTAATACTTGAGAATATTCTTTGGCTCCCCTTGTGTCGAATCAATAAATTTGGGTTGAATACTCTACCCTCGAAAGTTGTTGCGATCCCCTATACTTGTGGGTTATCAGGCCCCCGCAGCCCCGGCCTCGGCAGTGGCCTCCTCGGCCCCCGCGGCCACCATGGCCCCCGCGGCCTCTGTCCCGGCGCCCATGTCTTCGGTGTCCTCATCACCGACGGCTGCGGCCGAGTCTCCCGCGGTCGGTCCGGTCACCTGCGCCCGTGCGTGCGTTTCTCGCCTGAGCTTGCGCTACGCCTCGGATGACTACGTCCACGCGGCATCCACCTCTACTCCATCGCTGTTGCCGTCCTCCGTTCGAGCCGCTCTTCCTGACCCGCTCTGGATGGCTGCGATGCAAGAGGAGTTTGACGCCCTACTGCGCAACCGGACGTGGCAGCTTCTTCCCCGTCCCCGGCATGCCAACGTGATCACCGGGAAGTGGGTCATCAAACACAAGCTCCGTCCTGATGGTACCCTTGATCGCTACAAAGCGCGCTGGGTTGTTCGTGGCTTCCGGCAGCGTGCTGGCATCGACTTCACCGACACCTTCACTCCGGTTGTTAAGCCCGACACGATTCGCACGGTTCTCCACCTTGCGGTCTCCCGTGCTAGGCCGGTGCACCAGATGGACGTCTCGAACGCCTTCCTTCATGGTCGCCTCGAGGAGCAGGTCTTCTGCCAGTATCCCACGGGGTTCGTTGATCACGCACTCCCCGACCACGTGTGCCTGCTTTCGCGGTCCTTATACGGCCTCAAGCAGGCTCCGCGCGCTTGGTACCAGCGCAGCGCGGCGTTTCTACACCAGCTCGGGTTCCGCTCCACTCGCTCGGACGCATCGTTCTTCGTCTATCACCAGGGCTCCGACATGGCCTACTTGCTGCTCTATGTCGACGACATCATCCTGACGGTATGCACGGCTGGCCTTCGTGAACTCTGGCCTTTTCTAAAAAAAATGTACTCCCCATATGGTCAGATATATCCGTTTGAGCGGTAAATAATATGGAACCGAGGGAGATTAAAGCCATTCCTGCAATTTCATACAAGTATTTCTTTTTCATTTTCATCTTGTAGCTTTCGGGTCGACATAGTTCACGAAGCTTCATTTACCACCACTTCCCAACTCTCACCAGTTAGCTACCCATCTCCCTCTCCACTTGAGTCTTATTTTTTTCCTTCAGCTTTCAAAATCTTTGATGATCTTATTTCTTTGACCTTTATTTCTTCCTGTTGTAGTCTATGAAACTGTATGAGTTTATCATTCAACAGCTATAGGCAGTTAGCTAATTAAAGCATTCCCCTAAAAAAAGCAAATTAAAGCATGGACAGTTGCATACTTTAAAAATGGAAAACTAAAATATATTTTAAATTTATCACCACTGTTAGAAACAATTGAAATGCACACAGTCTTCTCACTATATGAGTTCATGATTCAACAGCTATAGGTAACTAGATAACTAAAGCATGATAGTTACATACTTTTAAAATGGAAATAAAAACATATTTTATATTCATCGCCACTGTTAGAAAAGATTGAATGCACACAGTCTTCTCACTATATGAGTGTATGATTCAACATTTATAGGTAGTTAGATAATTAAAGCACGAACAGTTTGTTTGAAATGCTTTGTAAAGATCTTCTCGACACAGGGGGCTCATCGATAAACTTGAGGCTTGCTACGTTGGCTTGTTCCTCCGTGGCTGCGTATTGTCAAACTAAAATAATAGTCAAATTCTGTATATAGAAAGTAGTTGCCTTAATTTTTATACACCAACCAGAGTGTTGGATATATAATATATTCTTAAATTAGTTATTTATGAACCATATGTTAATTTTGTAGGGAACAAATGTTTTCCTTTAATTGTATTCAAATTTCATATATAAAAAGAGTATATATTTATTATGAATTAGCTATTGAGATTTTCAACCAGTGTTTATACAAAAGCCAAACTGCTAATATTTTATGTATTGTCCTAAATTCATATGTAAAATGGAGACATCTATCAAGGGCCTCATCCCAAGCCTGGCAAGCAGAAAGGGCACTGGAGGCATAGGTCCAGCCCGGTCTCACTAGGATGGGTGCAAAGTAATTGAGCATTGTACTCCCGCCGTCTCAAAATAAGTGACTCGTCTTTGTACTAACTTTGAGTCACTTATTTTGGAACAGAGGAAGTACTACGCTAAGCACAGATGCCACTTGTCAGCTCAAAACAGTGGACAGTAGGATATGATTTTTCCATGGCACACTCTCTCGGACAGTAGGATATGATTTGAAGAGCATCGTCGATCTCATTTCTCGGACCGGCTGGTGCAACGTGAGTGTGTTGGCAGGAACGGCACAAGGGCTTGCAATGGTTGCTTGTGGGAAGAGAGAGCCAATCAATCAGTTGGAGATCCCATCCTTGCTGAGGCGCTGTCTTGTTCATGGCTTCTTGTTTCTTTTCGCTTTAAGGAGTTGGGGAATGCTGGATGGTCGTAGCACCAGCTCTGTAGGTAACTCCATAATACTAGTATTAAGCGTTACATATGTTCCATGTGGTGGTTGGTGCTCACTCGATCAGAGCACCGCGAGCTCAGCCTGCCTCCTACCGAGAGCGGAAGAAAAAGCAGGCCTCCACGTTGTACTCCCCTCAACCATTCTTTTAAATGCACATAGCAAATTCCCGAAGAATGCTCGACAATTGACGAAACACCTGGACTGTCATGGGGTGGTTCACTAGGCCCATCATTACATGCAGAAGACAATCACGACATGAGACCTTGTAGATCGGCATTGTATCGTGTAGGTTGTGAGCGATGGGTGAAGGAGTTTGGGCCGAGAAGTTTGTGTCAAGCTATGGTTGTTTTGGATCAAGAAACTACACGACCAGGGGAAGCAAGGAAGAAAATTATTTTTGATTTTTTTAGCTTGCCTTTTTAGAATTCTTTTACAAGGGTACACTTTTAGAGAAAAAATTAGGGGAAGAATACATTTTTAGACAAAAATAGCCGGCCCAAGTGGTAGCAGCCCACAGTCCAGTCCAGCCCAGAGTAGAGGAGATCAAGGTCCTCTTTAGAAGAACAGAGGAGAGGTCCAGCCCAGTCGATAGAGCAGAAGTCGCTGACAAAAACCCTATTCGCCGCCGCCGTAATTTTCCCTCCGCACAAGCACCGGCAATGGCGGGATTGCAGAGGCCGAGTACAACGACTACGGCGTCGGCGTGCATCCCTGATACGGAGGTGGAGAATATCATCAATTTGGCCCCCCCCTTCGATTCTGCTCTAGCACCGCCAGTGCCAGTGCCAGAGAAGGAAGATAGAGGTGCAGAGGTGGAGAATATCATCAATTTGCAAGATAATAAAAAACACCGAGGTGGTGCTGATGCTTGCCACTTAATTGTTTAAGAGGATGAAGATGATACGATATCGATGGGGAGAATGCAGCACCCATCGTAGATAGCCTGGCCATCTAGAGCATCGCGAGCTCAGCATGCCTCCTACCGAGAGCGGAAGAAGACGTAGGCCTCCACGTTGTACTCCACTCAACCATTCTTTTAAATGCGCAAAGCAAATTCCCGAAGCCTGATTGATGAAACAATCGGTGAAACACCTTGACCGTCATGGGCTGGTTCACTAGGCTCATCCTTACATGCAGAAGACAATCACGACATAAGACTTTGTAGATCGTCATTGTGTCGTGTAGGTTGTGAGCGATGGGTAAAGAAGTTTGGGCAGAAAAGTTTGTGTCAAGCTATGGTTGTTTTGGATCAAGAAACTACCCGACCAAGGGAAGCAAGGAAGAAAAATGTTTTTGAATTTTTTTAGAAGGGTACACTTTTAGAGAAAAAATTAGCGGAAGAATACATTTTTAGACGAAAATAGCCGGCCCAAGTGGTAGCAGCCCATAGTCCTGTCCAGCCCAGAGTAGAGGAGATCAAGGCCCTCTTTAAAAGAACAGAGGAGAGGTCCAGCCCAGTCGGTAGAGCAGAAGTCGCTGACAAAAACCCTATTCGCCGCCACCGCCACCGCCTCCTTAATTTTCCCTCCGCACAAGCACCGGCAATGTCGGCATTGCAGAGGCCGAGTACGGCGACTACGGCGTCGGCGTGCATCCCTGATATGGCTCGGGGCACGCACGTGTTCACGGTCGCTGGCTATAGGCTGCACAAGGGCCTCGGCATCGGCAACTTCATCCGATCTGCCACCTTCGCCGTCGGCGGCTACGACTGGTGCATCCGCTACTACCCCGACGGATTCAGTTCTGAAACCAACGACTATGTATCAGTCTTCGTTGAGCTTCAGAGCAAGAAATCCACGGTGAGGGCGCTGTACGACCTGAGGCTGACCGACCGGGCCACCGGGTCGTCGTCATTAGTTTTCTCCAGGCCGTCGTCCTTCCCGGCGTTCGACTCATGGAGGATCGACCATCTCAGGGGGGCTTCCAAGTTCATGAAGAGGGACATCCTGGAGGCGTCCCCATACCTGCAGGATGACTGCCTCTTGATTCAGTGCGACTTGACCGTTCTCCTCAAGGAAATACCAACCGTGGCGACCGCCACCAAGACGCCGGAGATCGAGGTGCCGCCGTCTGACTTGTTGAAGAATCTGGCAAAACTGCTAGAGGGGAACAAAGGATCCGATGTGATGATCATTGTCAATGGGGAGACCTTCCATGCGCATAAGATTGTGCTCGCGTTGCGGTCTCCAGTCTTGGATGCGGAGCTCTATGGGCCAATGGGGGACAGTGAGAAACAGTGCATGCAGATTGAGGACATGCAACCAGCTGTTTTCATGTATACAGATTCACTTCATGTATACAGATTCATTGCCTGTCATGCATGACCTTGACAACCATGACAAGAAGGAGATAATTAAGCACTTGATCGTGGCTGCAGATAGGTATGCCATGGAAAGGATGAAGTTGATGTGTGAGAGTATGCTATGCAAGAGTCTCGATGCTAAGAGCGTTGGGGCCACATTGGCTCTAGCTGACCAGCATCATTGCAGCAAGCTCAGAGAAGCATGCGTTGAGTATATCAAACTCTTCTCTTAGCTAGAACAAAGGACATGTACGCATGGCAATCAAAGAGTCTGATCGCCTGACTATTGATGATACACTCAAGAATCTGATCGCATGTCAGGCGTGCAATAAAGTTTCGCTACGTACTAGTTGATTTGTGAACATCTGTTGGTCATTTGCAACATAACACCTTAAGTCATGTTGCCTAGTCCCGAAATTTTCTCGCAGATAATTGGAAGGAGATGAGTAGGTTTATTAGAAAATGTGACCAGCTTAGACCAGGTTGTCTTGTCATATTTAGTCCTTTTAGAGGTATTTTGGTGAGTTTGGTTGATTTATCAGAAAATATGTTTGCTAAACTTGTATATGAATCCATGCTAGCTCACTAGTTTTCTTGTAATGTGCTGATATTCTGTCCAAACAATATACTATTTACCATCATCATCTTTTCCCCTTTTGTTGTTCTTTTTATTTCTAATTATCAATGAACAGCACCGCCATAACCATATCCATTGTGAATTGTAGTACTGTACAATAGTGTAACGTTGCATTAGTATGTTGTGTCATGCAAACAATTGTTGAATTTCAGTCTATGCAAAGTGCTAATTATAACCCGCAAAAAATAGTGCAAATTATACACTATTATATGCAAAGAGAACATTTATGTCAGAGTACCCAAGATAGTGCTCACAACTTTGTTGTACAATAGGGGTATCTAGTTTGAATGTTGTTATCGGGTTTTTTCCTTTCTTCTTTGTAGATTTGGATTGGAAGCAGGGAGAACTTTGGATCCTGTGTTAATTTTGGATGATTTGAGCTTAGGCAACCAAAACATGTGCGGCTGGAACTCAAAATGCAGCTAATAAAGTACTAAGTACTTGTTTCTAGATAGCCTATTGTTGCTAGGTAGTTGCATTGCATACCTGCACCAACAGCCAACAGGTGTTGTACCATAGTCCATAACACCTGTTTATCCTCGAGAATTTGGGCAATATCTATCGGAGCCGAGTTCTGTTCTTCCAGAGTTTCTCTCCCAGTGTTACTCTAACTGACATTGGCCTTTGATTGATGACATAGGACGTCCTATTTCAGAAGTTTTTCTTTATGGCATTGTATTTCAGAACTTACATGAGCAAGGGTTGAAAATCCGTTTCGATGCCAGCAGGAACCCAACTATTTGTTGTACATGAAATTTCTGTTATTGACTTCCGAACATGTTTGGGTTTAGCACTGAATTATTGGAGGAGGCGCCACAATTATTCTTGGGTATTGACGGTGGCATCCAAGGTCAACCCCTCGTCACAAATCAACACGCTCAATGGAAGTCAGAAACTGCAGATTCCGTGCCTGGCCTGTCTGTCTTTCGCTTGCATCGGGTGGCATGCTGATCGATGCCGTCGTGGTTCGACATCCACGACACGCCCATCACCTCCGCAAGCCAAACAATCAATCCTCCCTACGAGCTCCAGTGCTGCGAGCAGTGGCCCGCCAGCGGGGGTTGTGGCTCCAGCGACGACACAGAGAAGCATTGACCGTGTGGCGTCCCGAGGAGCAGGCGTTCCTGCAGCTGCGGCTTCGGCTTCTTCTCTCGGTCGTAACGCGCCGTGGATCGCCGAGCGGAACGAGTTTTCTTCCCCTTCCCTTTGGTACTGAAAATGGTCCAAGCAGTTTCCCAATCACCTCCTGCGTGACAACGCTCGCACCCGGAAAAGTAGGATCTAGGCGATCAAGAAGGCGAAGAGGGATCCCTTGCGCGCCGCCGGTGACGCTGCCGGTTCCCTCTCTCTCCGTCGGCCGCTCCGGCGGCGGGAGGGAGGGGGAACCTCGGGTCTGTTCGCTAGGTGGGTGTGTGGTAGGGTTAGGGTTGAGGGAGACGCTGCCGAGGCTGTTGCGGTGGTATCGCGTCGGAATAAGTTTCTCCGGGCTCCGTTCGCGGTCAGGCGAGGCTTTTGCCTTCGTCTAGGAGCCAGCAGTGTTGGGGATCCCCGGATCTCGTCGAGGTCGCGGGCTATGGTGGTTGGAGGTCCATCGGCACTGGCCGTTTGGATCCTCAGATGGGCGATGGAGGCAGGGAGACGAAGACCTTTCTTCTTCCTTGTTGGTATGATTTGCTGCTGCTGTTCTTCTCCTTCCTCTACGCTGATGCTGGTGGGAGATCCTGCTTTGTCCGGGCGGATGGCCCGGCCGCGATGCTGGACCGGTCGGATGACTCGAGTTCTCTTCCTTCCGGAAGGGACACTTTTCGCGGTACTCAAGGCCAAAGATGGCGACGGCTGTTGCATGCGTGTTGGATTGATGTCCATGCCTTCTCAGCGCTGGTGTCAAGAAAGGAGGAAGCAGCATGGCGGCAATTGTACCGTGGTCGAACATGATGACCTGTTTGCGACTGGTTGCAGATCCTTCTGCTGCAGGGGTCTTCTCTCAAGATTTAGGGATGATGACACAGGGTCCCGGAGATCTTCTTGTGTTATGGTTGTCTTAGGGTACTCTAGGTGTTCATGGTCCTTTGTGTTTGCGTTTCAGTGTGCTTGTAATGGTCAATTACTTTGTACTGATTCGTGATTTGAATGAGAAAATTTCTTAAAAAAAAAGAAAATGGTCCAAGCATGTATCCTTAAAAAAAATCTGACTAGTACCAAAGGTGGAGACTGAAATCTGACTAGGGATCACACATTTTGGTTTTCTACATGGATTGCTTGCTACATCACACTAATATTAAGCACGGGTAACATTTCTACCACTAAATGAACATACATGCATGCATGAAATCAAGATGTTTCCACATGAACTCCTAAAAAACACTCCTACTGATACATGATTTGCAAAATGAATGAATACCAAACTCGCATGCAAGTTCACACTTCCAGAATGACATCCACAGACCCTGTATATATGTATGCTTTCAACAGCTCGACTGAAGGAAAAACTGCCGTAGATTGGAGTGATAATCCTTGCGAGTGTACCATGCTAGCCTTAAATTTCTTCCTTTCACCGCTCAATGTATTTGTCAAATCTGGGATACTGGAGGGAAACAAAGACACAAGATGGCATTTCTTCATTTTTCTTCTCAGTATTTGTACCACGTAAGCTTATTCATGTGTTGTATTGCTTGTGACTTTCCAATCGGCGGGGTATTGTCGGTTGAGAAAATGATGTGTCATCCTGAAGAAAAACTATTGTAGAATCTTATGCCACTCATGGAAAGCCACCTTGTTTTTTCTAAATTCAGTATTTAAGTATAGAAGTGTCTACAAGACACAAGTAGCTTTGTAGGCAACCTCAAATGAACAGGGCGTGACGCTGGTTCCTCTTTGGCTAGCGACGGAACCCTAGAGCCGCCGCCAAGAGAAACAACTCTTTCGGCGCCGTCTTCCGGCGGCTCCCCTCCGCCGGCGAGCTCTTGGTCGTTGGTTGTGAGTGTTGAGTATATGTGCATATTGTGTATTGGGTCCGCCTCCTAATTTCTTGTATAATTGAGGTCCGTGGCCCACCTTTGTACACCTATGCATGAGAGCAATACATAGCGCAATTTCCAATATACATGGTATTAGTTTTCTAAATTTTCTTTTTCGCTTCCGCCGCCGCCGTCGCCGCCGCTCGCCGCCGCTCGCACGCCCTCCTCGCCGGCAGCCGCCCGCGCGCTCGCTACCCCGAGCTAGCCGTGATCCATCCATCCTCCCGCGCGCCTGCCAAAACGCGTAGTGCAAGCTAGCTAGGCAAGCAAGCAGGCACCTTAATGGATTCTAGACGTACGAGCACGTACGTGTGTAGCCGGTGATTGTCTTGATCGATCCGGCCCGCTAGCCGCTACGCTGCGTGCCCGCATCGCTGCTGCCCGCCCGTCCGCATCGCATCGCAAGCCGCTGCTACCGCACGCCTCGTCCGCCCAGCCGCCACGCATCGCCAGGTCGCTGCTGCCGCCGCGTATCGCCCGCAGCCGCGCGCCAGCCGCCGCTGCTCCGTTTTTTGGCTTCTTCGCCGCTGCTTTCTCTGGACGGCGCCTTCATGTCTGCCACTGCTTCGGTCTCCGCCGCGTCACCGTCGCCGGTCTTCGGCGACTCCACCGCTCAGCCGCTGGTGGGCTCCTACGGCGCCACTCCAGCCACCAGTCACCCGGGCGCTGTTCCGTTTCCGTATGGAGTCCCGTCTGCAGGCTTCTACGGTGCCGCTCCGTATACGCATCACCAGGTGCTGCCCCGTATCTTCATCAGCAATCAGGCTCGGGTGGCGTCCCGCCTTTGCCCTACGACACGGCCCCGCCAGCCCGTCCCGACTTGTCACACAGCTCGGCTCGGTTGCCCCCGCTGGTGTACGTCACCGCCCCACAGCCGGCGCTCTCCGGCCAGTCCGTCGTCGCCTCGCCGCCGGCGCCGACCTGCCCGTTGACCCCTTGCTGTTGCGCGGGGCGTTCGACGCGTCCATGTACGGGGCTCCGCATCTGTCAGTGGGCCAGCAGGTTTTTCCGGCAGGCCATCCGGCCTACCTGGCACCGCAGTCGCAGTCAGGGCTGCTTCCCATACCGCTGGAGAGTACCCACCGCCGCTGCCAAGCGGTGGCTACGGCCTCCCCATGGCGTCTCCGCCCCCTTCGCCGGCCCTGCCGCCGGCGCCCTGGGACCCGGTGCTCCTTCCCGCACTGCATGCCGCTCCTACGCCGAACAACTTCACCGGAGGTGATGATTGGTACATGGACACCGAGGCTACGGCTCACATGTTTGCTCATCGTGGTAATCTTGCCTCCTTCACTCCCGTCACCACTGACCGCCGCATCATTGTCGGCGACGGTTCCACACTCCCTATCACACATGTCGGGCACACTTTTTTCCTTCCAATTCCATGCCTATTATTTTGTCTAACATACTTGTGTCACCTCATCTTATTAAGAACCTTGTTTCCGTTCGTCATTTAACTCGTGAAAATTCTGTTACTGTTGAATTTGACGAGCTTGGGTTTTGTGTTAAGTACGCTCGAACCAGGATGGTACTTCACCGATGTGACAGCTTCGACGAGCTCTATCCGGTGCATTCGCCGTCCACCTCCACCACCGCACCGGTTGCTCTCTCCGCCGGCGTCGATCTCTGGCACGCTCGTTTGGGTCATCCCAACCCCGTCACACTTCGTCATATTTTTAGGAGTTTCAGTTTCAGTTGCCATAAGATAGAGGATCACACCTGTCATGCCTGTCGTGTCGGCAAACATGTTCGCCCCCGTTTAATAACTCCACCACCATCGCAAACATGTGGACTTCTCTGGTTCCTAGTAATTCGGGCTATTTATACTATCTGGTTATCCTTAATGATTATTCTCATTATGTGTGGACTTTTCCTTTGCGCAGAAAGTCGGATGCATTCACCACTTTGACGGCTTTTTACTCCTATGTCAGCATGCAGTTTGGGCGTCCCATCCTTGCTTTTCAGACTGACAATGGAAAAGAGTTCGACAACCTTGCTTTCCGCACTTTTCTGTCGCATCACGGCACAGTTTTTCGTCTCACATGCCCGTATACTTCCCAGTAGAACGGTCGAGCCGAACGCGTCCTTCGCACCCTGAACGACTGCGTTCGCACGCTCCTGTTCCATGCTAACGTGCCGCCTCGTTTCAGGCCGGACGCACTCGCTACTGCTTCTCTTCTCCTTAACCTTCGCCCTTGCCGCCCACGGTGGAACTATGCACCTCACCATCTTCTCTTCGGTACGCCCCCATCTTATGATGGCTTGCGTATTTTCGGGTGCCTTTGCTATCCTAGCATTGCCGATTCCGCTCCTCACAAACTCGCACCTCGTTCTGTCGCTTGCATCTTCATCGGCTACCCCTCCAACTCCAAGGGATATCGGTGCTACGATCCCGTCTCCCACCGTGTGTTCACTTCCCGGCACGTTTACTTTGATGAGCATGTGTTTCCATTTCACCAGGTACCCCTGCCTGTTCCTCCGGCCATCGGTGACGCGGGCTCCTCGACGCCTCACCCAGAGCGCTCGCGCGCCTCTCTTGGCCCGCCCCTGGCTTTGAGGCGCGCCCCCCGCATGCAGCGCCTCCTCCAGCCGCGGCGCTGGTGCCCCCAGCGCCCCCGACGTTGGCGCCCCCGGCGCCCGCGGCTCCCCAGGCGCCCGCGGTCCCCCCGACCCCCTCGGCGCCCCCGGTCCCCCCGACGCCAGTGGTCCCCCCGGCGCCTGTGGCCTCCTCGGCGCCCCCGGCGCCTGTGGCCGGTCCGGTCACCCGCGCCCGTACGGGCGTTTTTCGCCCGAGCTCGCGCTACGCCTCGGATGACTACGTCCATGCGGCGTCCACCTCTCAGCCGTCGCCGTTGCCGTCCTCCGTTCGAGCCGCTCTTCGTGACCCGCTCTGGATGGCTGCGATGCAAGAGGAGTTCGACGCCCTGTTGCGCAACCGGACGTGGCAGCTTGTTCCCCGTCCCCGGCATGCCAACGTGATTACCGGGAAGTGGGTCTTTAAACACAAGCTCCGTCCTGATGGTACCCTTGATCGCTACAAAGCGCGCCGCGTCGTTCGTGGCTTCCAACAGCGTGCTGGCATCGAGTTCACCGACACCTTCGCTCCGGTCGTCAAGCCCGGCACGATACGCACGGTTCTCCACCTTGCGGTCTCCCGTGCTTGGCCGGTGCACCAAATGGACGTCTCCAACGCCTTCCTCCATGGTCACCTCGAGGAGCTGGTCTTCTGCCAGCAGCCCACCGGGTTTGTTGACCCGGCGCTTCCCGACCATGTGTGCCTGCTTTCGCGGTCCTTGTACGGACTCAAGCAGGCTCCGCGCGCTTGGTACCAGCGCATTGCGGCGTTTCTCCACGAGCTTGGGTTCTGCTCTACCCGCTCGGACGCCTCGCTCTTCGTCTATCATCAAGGCTCTGACACGGCCTACTTGCTTCTCTATGTCGACTACATCATCCTAACGGCATGTACGGCTGGTCTCCTCAGTCAGATCACGGCTCGTCTTCGTGCTGAGTTCGCCGTCAAGGACTTGGGTCCTTTGCACTACTTCCTCGGTGTCGAGGTGGTGCGCCGTCCGGATGGCTTCTTCCTTCATCAGCGGAAGTACGCTCACGAGCTCCAGGAGCGCGCCGGCATGCTTAACTGCAAGCCCGCCGCTACGCCTGTTGATACGAAGGCCAAACTTTCTGCCACAGACGGTTCTCCTGCTTCGGATGATGCTTTCTATCGGTCTATCGTTGGTGCTCTCCAGTACCTCACCCTGACTCGACCGGAGATCCAGTATGCCGTGCAGCAAGTGTGTCTTCATATGCATGCTCCTCGAGACGTTCACTGGGCTGCCGCCAAGCGGATTCTCCACTATATCTGTGGCACTATGGATCTTGGCGTCACGCTTAGGTCCGTGGCCCACCTTTGTACATCATATATACGTGCCTATGCACGAGAGCAATACATCGTGCAATTCCCACAATATACAGTGAGGGGCGGTCGCCGGATCCCGCGTGTGTGGATCATTTTAGCATTAGTTTCTAGGGCCCTAGTAGCTTAAGTTTTTGGATCGTTCGACGTCTTGGCTTCGGTGCCAGCGATGGCGATGCTGAATAAAGAAGCTCTAGATTCTTCTCCGGCGAGGTGATGGTCTCTATGGTTAGTGATGGATTTGGAAACCATCTGTTCAAGCGGGGATGTCGTGGCGTTGGCGGCTTCCTTGTGGTGGACTTGTGTCCTCGGTGTCCACTGTTGTGACGACATCTGCTCCATCGTTGGCGCGGACCTTGGGATGTAGTCAAGGAGCGGATGCAGATTGTGCTCTGCATCGACGACATCTGGAAGACGGAACATGTGTTGTGTTCGTGGTTGATGGATGGCAGTTATGGTTTCCTGCTTCGGCATCTCAGTCGTGTTGGGGGTGCCAGAACTGGAGTTCGATGGCGTGTCCGGGGTGTTGCCCCACGCAATGGCTTCACCTTTGATGAGCCACCTTGGAGGTCCGCAAAGCTACATATCAGCGATGGCGCCGCGTCGAGCTCGGGTGAGAAGGTGGTCCGTCATTTTTTCCTCTGGTGACTATTGTGGTGGTGCCGGAGGACGGCGACAGGCGTTGGTGTCTGGCTCAGAGACGTTCTGCTATCTTTTCAGTTTTGTCATGTCATTCTTTACGTGACTTGTACTTGGATCTTTATGATATGAATGAGACATGTATTACCATGCAAAAAAATGTAACCTCAAATGATATAGATTTATTTTCATTTTTACCCCCAAGATTCACCAAACTAACATATTTTACTCATTTTCGAGAAAATCATTGGTTTATACCCCTATTTTAAATATTTGTGCAACATTTTATCCCTAATCGAATTTATCCTCAAATGATTCTAACTAGGCATGCCAAGTTGGTGGTTTTTAATTTATGTCCGGTATTGACTTTGTTTTTTTCTCTTTGGTAATACCGATCCAGCCCTATCTACGCCGCACCGCAGCTGATCCGGCCCATGCTCCACTGCACGTACTCGAGCCACACCTGGTCTAGACTGCACTGCACCCACCCGAGCCGCACATGGTCTCGTCTTCCCCTCAAATCCCTAGTTCCCAAATGGCCCCATCGTCCCTCACCCCGCCGGCCACCAGCGCTGGCGCCATCTAGGCCCAATCGTCACCGTCACCTCTTTCACCATGTCCTCCTCCAGCTTGATCTGGCCAGCTGTGCGTGACTGCTCTGTAGTGGTGCCACTGATCCCTTGCCTTGATTCTGGCAAGATGATAAAGTTCTACCTCGATGGTTGGGTGTTAACAGTGCAAGAAGATCAGTGTAAGTCGATGTCTTCTTGTTGTCTTAGGTTTACGTTCGACTTTTGTTAGCTGCAATTTTCTAAATTTTTGTGTGTGCTTAATAGATAAACTGTGATTTCTGGCACTGGGAGCTAGAGTTTGTGGAGCACCTGGTTAGTACAAGTACTCTTGTGGGTGATGCTGTTGTTGATGCAATTGGTGTAGCAGATGACAGAAGGGAAGAACTTAAGAAAGAAACATGTGAGAGGGGGAGGATTGCATGTTCAGGCAGAGCCAATGTATCCAGTCAGAGTAATGCAGCTGCCCTGACCAAGAAACAAGCAGCTATGCTGTTAGGATTAGGGAGAGAAGTGTTGTTTATGCTGAAGATGAGGTTTGGAAGTGTTATACTGCTGAGTGTTGTGTCTGATTATAGTTCTAAAGAAAGGATGAAATGGCTCAATTAAATGGTGCTACTTACTTAGTCAGCACAAATAGTTATGAAGATATGCCACTTGTAGCAACATAGCTACTTTCTTTGCTATAGTTGTAAGGGCTGATCAATGGTAGTGTTAGTTTAGAAGTAGCAATGTAGTAAGGGATGATCAACAGTCCTTCTATCTCTCGTCAGCGTTTGAGTACAACAAAGTTAAGTATTTTCTTCAGTCCTAACACTAGGGTTTTAGCCAGGGAAGGTGTTTGCGGAATTCTGGATATATTAACTAAAACTTTGTCAGATAAGTATCTGGGTCTCACCACGATGGTTGGGGTAGACCGAAGTGACTCTTTTCAGCATCTACTTGACAGAGTTTGTCAGCGGCTAAAGGGATGGACGAAGAAATTTCTATCAGTGCAAGGTAAATATTTTTGTTAAAATCTATGGCACAAGAAATTCCGTCATATGCTATGTCTATGTTTAAATTGCCTAAAGGAATCTGTAAATCAATTACCGATGAGATATCGGGGTATTGATGGGGACATGGAGAAGAAAGAAAAAATGCATTTGCTTGGATGATGAAAAATGTGTGTTCCGAAGAAGAATGGTGGTATGGGGTTTAGAGACCTTCACACTTTTAACCTTGCTATGTTAGCAAAGGTGTTTTGGCGGGTGCTTTTTCTTTCCCAAATGATAAGTGCTACACGTGTGGCACGAAGCACTCTGCCTCTGACGTTTTTTACAACTAAAGTTGCCATCCGAAAAGAAAAAAAACAAACAAATAAACTGAAGCTTGCCATCCGGAAAGAAGTTGCCACGCTTGAACTAAAGTTGCCATCCTCACGTCACTAAACTTGCTATCAATAATGTTCGGAGTTGCCATGTGCTCGTGCCGCACATGTGACACTTATTAGGGTCCTTTTATTTTACGTATATGGTCCTAGTTTTGTTCTATTTTTGCATATATTATTTGGTTAAGTGGACTATGATTTTGTACCAATTGGCCCATTTTTTTATTTTGGTGGAAGTTATGATTTGTTCCATGTGTCCTAAAATTTGTTTCACTTGGACTAAAATTCGGTTTCACTTGTAAGTGTGATTTATTTCTTGAGCACTAAAATTTGGTGAGATTAAAGCTTTTTCTCCTTTGGTAACGGTAGCGCAAAGGAGAAAGGTGAGAAGGCGAGGAATCAGAGGATGTTTTTCCCCTATGTTGCATTGCCTAACCTTTTATACACTAGTAGAAAACAGGGCTTTCGTTCGGGCATGGCAAGCCCATTAGTCCCGGTTCAGTCACGAACCGGGACCCATGGGGGCATTCGTCCCGGTTCGTGAGCCCAGGGGGGCGGCCGGGGCCTCGTGGGCATTGGTCCCGGTTCGTATGGACCCATTTGTCCCGGTTCTAGGCACGAACCGGGACCAATGGTCCTCGCTCCTGGCCCACAACCATTGGTCCCGGTTCATGGCTCGAACCGGGACAGAAGGCTGAGCTTTAGTCCCAGTTTCTACCACGAACTGGGACAAATGAGTTGCCTATATATACCCCATCGCCACAGCAGAGCACTCCACAGTGCTCTGTTTTTTAAGGCCGGCGAGGGGAGGGCATTTGGGTGCTCTAGCTCACCTCCTATGCACATGAGGTGTTCGATGAAATGTCTGAGCCACACTAGTTAATCTTTCTCCTCTCGAAACTCGACCTCCGAGCTCCATTTTCCCCGAGATTTGTCTAGGTTTAGCGGTCCGTCACGTCCCGTCCCCGTCTTTACCGCCGTCGATCGCCCGTGCCGATCTCGTCGCCAGCACCACCGTGGTGAGCCTCTTGTTCTTATCTTCTTTCTGAAAGAAAAAAATTCTTACTTTAGATAGATACTTGTCTAATTTTGTTACTTTTATTATTCCTTCTTATTACATAGTGCGATGGTTTTGGTATCCGCCCCCGTCGGCCCTCGTCCTGTCTATGATTCGGATGTGGTATATATTATCTTTTTATAACTATTTGGTTCATTTATTGTTTATGACAAATATGCCGACCAACGTGACATAGATTTTATTTATCTAGGAGGTGGTTGAACCGGAAATTCCAACCGACCCTATTGTCGAGAGGTTAAATTTAGTTGAAGAAGAAAACAATTACTTGAAGGAAAAAATAAAAAAATTGAGGAGGAGAAGATGATATTGGAGTTGCATGTTGCGGATGTCGTCGATGATCACAAGATCAAGATGGATGCAATGCGCTTGAAGATTAGAAAGATTAGAAAATATGCCATTCATACCGAGGCTTGGTATCATTATGCCGTTGGATCAATTGTTACCTTGGTTGCGATTATGATCGCATTTGTTTTCGCATTGAAATGTTTTACATAGTTTCAATGTATGGTTTAATTAATTAGATGCTCTGGAGAGCTATATGTTGTTAGATGAGAACTATGTATGTACTTTGGTTTTAATGTGATGATGAACTTCTATTAATTTGGTCACTTAATTATCTATTCATGATGTTCTGTAATGGTTTTTGACACACTTAATTATATATAATGCACGCAGATGAACCGGCAATGGATGTACGGTGACAGACACACCTCCGAGTACATTAAGGGCGTGCATGATTTTCTCGAAGTGGCTGAGGCAAACAAGCAGAATGGTTTTATGTGTTGTCCATGCCCTACATGTGGGAATACGAAGTCTTACTCTGACCGGAAAATCCTTCACACCCACCTGCTTTACAAGGGTTTCATGCCACACTATAATGTTTGGACGAGGCACGGAGAAATAGGGGTTATGATGGAAGACGGCGAAGAAGAAGAGGACGATGACAACTATGTGCCCCCTGAATACGGTGATGCTGCAACGGGGGAAGCTGCTGAAGATCAAGAGGAACCAGACGATGTGCCCAATGATGCTGCAAGGGGGGAAGCTGCTGAAGATCAAGAGGAACCAGTGCCCGATGATGATGATCTCCGCCGGGTCATTGTCGATGCAAGGACGCAATGCGAAAGTCAAAAGGAGAAGCTGAAGTTCGATCGCATGTTAGAGGATCACAAAAAAGGGTTGTACCCCAATTGCGAAGATGGCAACACAAAGCTCGGTACCGTACTGGAATTGCTGCAGTGGAAGGCAGAGAATGCTGTGCCTGACAAAGGATTTGAGAAGCTATTGAAAATATTGAAGAAGAAGCTTCCAAAGGATAACGAATTGCCCGACAGTACATACGCAGCAAAGAAGGTCGTATGCCCTCTAGGATTGGAGGTGCAGAAGATACATGCATGCCCTAATGACTGCATCCTCTACCGCGGTGCGTACAAGGATCTGAACGCATGCCCGGTATGCGGTGCATTGCGGTATAAGATCAGACGAGATGACCCTGGTGATGTTGACGGCGAGCCCCCCAGGAAGAGGGTTCCTGCGAAGGTGATGTGGTATGCTCCTATAATACCACGGTTGAAACGTCTGTTCAGAAACGAAGAGCATGCCAAGTTGATGCGATGGCACAGTGAGGACCGTAAGAAAGACGGGAAGTTGAGAGCACCCGCTGACGGGTCGCAGTGGAGAAAAATCGAGAGAAAGTACTGGGCTGAGTTTGCAGCTGACCCAAGGAACGTATGGTTTGGTTTAAGCGCGGATGGCATTAATCCTTTCGGGGAGCAGAGCAGCAATCACAGCACCTGGCCCGTGACTCTATGTATGTATAACCTTCCTCCTTGGATGTGCATGAAGCGGAAGTTCATTATGATGCCAGTTCTCATCCAAGGCCCTAAGCAACCCGGCAACGACATTGATGTGTACCTAAGGCCATTAGTTGAAGAACTTTTACAGCTGTGGAATGGAAACGGTGTACGTACGTGGGATGAGCACAAACAGGAGGAATTTAACCTGCACGCGTTGCTGTTTGTAACCATCAACGATTGGCCCGCTCTCAGTAACCTTTCAGGACAGACAAACAAGGGATACCACGCATGCACGCACTGTTTAGATGACACTGAAAGTATATACCTGGACAAATGCAGGAAGAATGTGTACCTGGGCCATCGTCGATTTCTTCCGACCAACCATCAATGTCGAAAGAAAGGCAAGCATTTCAAAGGCGAGGCAGATCACCGGAAGAAGCCCGCCATGCGTACCGGTGATCACGTACTTGCTATGGTCAATGATTTACACGTAATCTTTGGAAAGGGTCCCGGCGGACTAGCTGTTCCGAATGACGCTGAGGGACACGCACCCATGTGGAAGAAGAAATCTATATTTTGGGACCTACCCTACTGGAAAGACCTAGAGGTCCGCTCTTCAATCGACGTGATGCACGTGACGAAGAACCTTTGCGTGAACCTGCTAGGCTTCTTGGGCGTGTATGGGAAGACAAAAGATACACCTGAGGCACGGGAGGACCTGCAACGTTTGCACGAAAAAGACGGCATGCCTCCGAAGCAGTATCAAGGTCCTGCCAGCTACGCTCTTACGAAAGAAGAGAAAGAAATCTTCTTTGAATGCCTGCTCAGTATGAAGGTCCCGACTGGCTTCTCGTCGAATATAAAGGGAATAATAAATATGCCAGAGAAAAAGTTCCAGAACCTAAAGTCTCATGACTGCCACGTGATTATGACGCAACTGCTTCCGGTTGCATTGAGGGGGCTTCTACCGGAAAACGTCCGATTAGCCATTGTGAAGCTATGTGCATTCCTCAATGCAATCTCTCAGAAGGTGATCGATCCAGAAATCATACCAAGGCTAAGGAGTGATGTGGCGCAATGTCTTGTCAGTTTCGAGCTGGTGTTCCCACCATCCTTCTTCAATATCATGACGCACGTCCTAGTTCATCTAGTCGACGAGATTGTCATTCTGGGGCCCGTATTTCTACACAATATGTTCCCCTTTGAGAGGTTCATGGGAGTCCTAAAGAAATATGTCCGTAACCGCGCTAGGCCAGAAGGAAGCATCTCCATGGGCCATCAAACAGAGGATGTCATTGGGTTTTGTGTTGACTTCATTCCTGGCCTTAAGAAGATAGGTCTCCCTAAATCGCGGTATGAGGGGAGACTGACTGGAAAAGGCACGCTAGGAGCGGACTCAATAATATGCAGGGACGGGCATTCTTGGTCTCAAGCACACTACACAGTTCTACAGAACTCTACCTTGGTGACCCCGTATGTCGATGAACACAAGAACAGTCTGCGCTCCAAAC
Source organism: Triticum aestivum (assembly GCF_018294505.1). Taxonomy (NCBI): domain Eukaryota; kingdom Viridiplantae; phylum Streptophyta; class Magnoliopsida; order Poales; family Poaceae; genus Triticum; species Triticum aestivum. Next base: position 624,642,119 of record NC_057799.1, on the reverse strand, counting down.
ACCCGGAGCAGTGTGACGACTGGATTACATGTGAACACATCAGGACTTTCAGCAGTTGGTTGGAAACACGTCTCAGAGGTGACACCACTGTTTGTGATGAGTTGTACTCGTTGTCCAGGGGACCATCTTCGACTGTATTGACTTACAAAGGATACGAGATAAATGGGAATACATTTTACACGATCGCCCAAGATCAAAAGAGCACCAACCAAAACAGCGGTGTCCGCTTTGATGCAGCAACCGAGAGGGGAAAGGACACGTATTATGGTTACATAATGGACATATGGGAACTTGACTACGGACATGATTTTAAGGTCCCTTTGTTTAAGTGCAAATGGGTCAATCTGTCAGGAGGCGGGGTACAGGTAGACCCACAGTACGGAATGACAACAGTGGATCTGAACACTCTTGGGTACACTGACGAACCGTTCGTCCTAGCCAATGATGTGGCACAGGTTATCTATGTGAAGGACATGTCTACCAGACCGAGAAAAAGAAAAGATAAGGAAGCGAATACATCATACGATGAGCCAAAGCGCCACATAGTTCTTTCAGGAAAAAGGGACATTGTGGGAGTGGAGGGCAAGACAGACATGTCTGAAGATTATGAAAAGTTTCATGAAATTCCTCCCTTCAAAGTCAAGGCTGACCCAAGCATCCTGATAAACGATGAAGATTATCCATGGTTACGGCGCAATAAGCAAATGACACAAGCGAAGAAAAAGTGAAGACTTTCTCCCGCAACTATTATGATGATACCATGCCAACTTTGTAACAGACGAGTATGATACCATTGTCCGTTTTGTACACGAAGTGCATCTAGTTTTTGCCGTAACCCTCTCAACTTTCTTGCACATGCTATGTGGATGAAATGATGATACCATGCCAACTTTCAACCTTTTCAGAGTTCATTTGAAATGCTTTTCAATTTTAGGGTCTTATAGCTCAAAATAATTAGTAAATGCATGAAAAATGGTGCATGAAAAATAACAAATAAAATAAATAAGTAATTAGAAACAAAATAATATAAACTTTATTAAAATATATAAGTAGAAACAAAATAAAATAAACTTTAATAAAATTTATGAAACTAAAATTAACAAAGTATTTTCTGTTCAAAACATTATAAGAAACCTCTAGTATTATTGAAACTAAAATCATATAAAATTGATGCAACTAAAATTATCGAAGTATTTTCTGTTCAAAATCATTAAAAGCAAAAAGAATTTTCATAAAAAACTTTTTTTGATAGAAACTTTAATAGCAAAAAGAATTATCATAAAGTAAAATAAATAAGTAATTAGAAACAAAATAAAATAAAATAAATAAGTATTTTGTTGTAAGTAGAAACAAAATAAAATAAATAAAGTAAAAAAGAAAACAAAAAACTGGAAAAAAAATTAAAAAATGCCACCTACTGGGCCACCACGGCCTGAATACGACTAGAAACCCATCAGTGGGCCAGGATTCAGGCCCACAGAAGGCCCAACAGGCCCACAGGCATAGCAGTGCAAGATTAGGCCCGTAAGCCTGCAATGGAGAGGAGCTCGAGAGGGTTGGCACAACAGCTTTTATAAACCACTCTCGAGCTCTCTCAACTAGCGAGGTGGGACTAAACTTTGGTCGCGACGCGGGCAGCACATGTCCTTTGGTCCCGGTTGGTGGCACCAACCGGGACTAAAGGGGTGTATTGGGCCCGGTTGGTGCCACGAACCAGTACCAATGCACCCCCTTTAGTCCCGGTTGGTGCCACCAACCGGGACCAAAGACCTTTGGTCCCGGTTGGTGCCACCAACCGGGACTAAAGGGTGCATTGGTCCTGGTTGGTGCCACGAACTGGGACCAAAGCTCTTGGTATATAACCAACACTTTTGAAAATTTTCATCTTCATCTCGCAGTTGCCCCTGACGACCCCTCAACCACATCGATGCCGCCAGGTTGCCCCGACGCCGCCCGCCGCCCCCGCCGTCGCCGTCGCCCGCGCCCTCGCCGTCGCTGCGCCCTCGCCCGTCGCCGTTGCTCGCTCCCGTCGTCGCCGTCGCCCGCGCCCTCGCCGTCGCCGCGCCCTCGCCCAACGTCGTCGCCGCGCGTCGTCCCTGCCCCGACGCGTGCCGCCCCTGCCCCGCGCCCTCGTCGTCGCCGCGCCCTCGCCCGTCGCCGTCGCCCGCGCCCGTCGTCGCCCGCGCCCTCGCCGTCGCCGACTGTAATGATGTTTTAAATATATTTTTTAGATATATGTATTTTTTTATGTATGTTCATATATGTATGTATGTATTTTTTACATGTTTTTTGTATGTATGTATGTATTTTTTCAACTGTAATGATTTTTTAAGAATGCATATATGCAAAAGTTAGATTTTTAGAAAGGAATTTGAATAGGTTTTCAGCAAGGAATTTGAATCTGGTTCAAATTTCATTTGAATGAAATTTGAAAATTTTGAACTATGGATCAGAAGGTTTTTGGTGAAATGGAGTGTGGGTACTGTCATGAAGTTGGAGTAATTTTTGTGGTTGTAAAAGAGTTAGGAAAAGATTTATATATGCAAAAGTTACATTTTTAGAAAAGTTTTATGTATCTAGCTAGGAAAGGAAGAAGAAGAAAAAGAAGGAGAGGAAAAACGAAAATAAGAAGAGGAAGAAAGGAGAAGAAGAGGACAGGAAGAAGAGGAGAAATAAATAAGAAGAGGAAAAAAGAAGAAAAAGAAGAGGAGAAGAAGAAAGGAATAGAGGAGAAGAAGAAAAAATAGATATATTATCTATTATCTATTTTTTCTTCTTCTCCTCTTCTTTTTCTTCTTTTTTTCTTCGGTCTTCTCCTCTATTCCTTTCTTCTTCTCCTCTATTTATTTCTTCTTCGTCTTCTTATTTTTTTTATCGGGTATGTCCTTGTCGATATACCTCCTCCCCGATAACTCCCTCCCAGATAACTTCGACATGATGGACGGTCGATATTTATACCCCCTCTCGACCGTGATAAATTATACCACGGGAGCACCCCCCCCCCCCGGCCCTCTCGCTTGACCAAAACTCTCGAGGACACCCAAACCCTAGAAAAAAACGATGTCGGTCTCCTACCCCCTCCCGCCGCGCCCCTATCCTTGAAGCGTTGCCGAGGCCACCCCAAACCCGGAATAAGCTAGGTCTGCGTTTGCACTAATATATCCACCTGCTGTCATGTTTGTGTAATAATTGCCATGTTGTAATATTTGCAGAAACAATGGAGCACGGACGAGACGAGCAAGCAGAAGAGGTGTTGGGGGACATAATCTTAGCCGGAGGTGATATCTTGTCGTATCTTAACGACAATGATGGTCTGGAAGAACAGGGTGAAGAAGCAGGCTACTGTGATCGAAGAGTGGAGGAGGAAAGACATGATTATGATGGCTCCGGTGACCCAATGCTGGTGCAAGAAGGAGCCCGTGGTGACGGCTCCGGTGACCGAACAGAGTCCGGCCAGGTAAATATATTAGTTAAGCCTGTGCTGACTAGCTAATTGATGCATTCATTGTTTTGGTATGTACACATATTAATTAACTCTCGTCTTTCTTCTTTTTTCTAGCCCTCCGGATCGAGCACAACTTCGGTAAAGAGACGAGGCCCGAAGAGAAAGTTGCGCTCGGATGAAAGGTTTGAGATCACAGCAATCGCGCGCGACGGCCAACCGATTGAACCCATCTGGACAAAGGATGCATTTGCTGCTCAGTGTGGGGTTCTTGTTAGGGACAAGATCCCAATCAGCATCCACCAATGGTATAAGCCTAAGAAGGAAGACCCCGAGGTGTCTTATGTCAATGATATGCAGAAAGATGATCTTTGGACTGAGCTGAAGGCAAATTTCACCCTACCGCCAGAGGAGGATCCGGAGAAGCCAGTTAAAGAGCAATTAATCAAGTCTCATGCTCTTAAGAAGATGGCAGACCTATTCAGGAGGTGGAAGAATGAGCTGAAAACGTTTGTCGACAAAGAAGAGACATCAGAATTCATCGGCCGGTATGAGAAGATCAGAGATCACTGGCCCGCATTTGTGGCCCACAAGACATCAGAAAAGAGTAAGAAGATGTCAGCAACAAACAAGAAGAATGCTGCGGAGAAGAAGCTTCACCATCGCACGGGGTCAGGTGGCTACCTCAAAGCCCGGCCTAAGTGGGCCAAGGCTGAGAATGATCTGCTTGATAAAGGGATCGAACCACAGACAATGAACTGGCCAGACCGTTGCCGGACTTGGTTCTTCGGGGCTGGCGGAAAATTGGACCCTGTATCAGGGAGGTGCGTTTGGACGGACGAGCTTTTGAGAATACCAGTCAAGAGGCTTAAGCAGTATATCGATGCAGCACAGGAAGGGGTGTTCGTTCCAGACAGAGAGAATGACGAGCTCACAATGGCCCTCGGGAATCCTGAGCTGAAGGAAATATGCCCTAGAGGCAATAATAAAGTATTATTTATTTCCTTATATCATGATAAATGTTTATTATTCATGCTAGAATTGTATTAACCGGAAACATAATACATGTGTGAATACATAGACAAACAGAGTGTCACTAGTATGCCTCTACTTGACTAGCTCGTTAATCAAAGATGGTTATGTTTCCTAGCCATAGACATGAGTTGTCATTTGATTAACGGGATCACCTCATTAGGAGAATGACGTGATTGAGTTGACCCATTCCATTCGCTTAGCACTCGATCGTTTAGTATGTTGCTATTGCTTTCTTCATGACTTATACATGTTCCTATGACTATGAGATTATGCAACTCCCGTTTACCGGAGGAACACTTTGTGTGCTACCAAACGTCACAACGTAACTGGGTGATTATAAAGGTGCTCTACAGGTGTCTCCAAAGGTACTTGTTGGGTTGGCGTATTTCGAGATTAGGATTTGTCACTCCGATTGTCGGAGAGGTATCTCTGGGCCCACTCGGTAATGCACATCACTATAAGCCTTGCAAGCATTGTAACTAATGAGTTAGTTGCGGGATGATGTATTACGGAACGAGTAAAGAGACTTGCCGGTAACGAGATTGAACTAGGTATCGAGATACCGACGATCGAATCTCGGGCAAGTAACATACCGATGACAAAGGGAACAACGTATGTTGTTATGCGGTCTGACCGATAAAGATCTTCGTAGAATATGTGGGAACCAATATGAGCATCCAGGTTCCGCTATTGGTTATTGACCGGAGAGGTGTCTCGGTCATGTCTACATAGTTCTCGAACCCGTAGGGTCCGCACGCTTAACGTTACGATGACAGTTATATTATGAGTTTATATGTTTTGATGTACCGAAGGTTGTTCGGAGTCCCGGATGTGATCACGGACATGACGAGGAGTCTCGAAATGGTCGAGACATAAAGATTGATATATTGGAAGCCTATGTTTGGACATCGGAAGTGTTCCGGGTGAAATCGGGATTTTTCCGGAGTACCGGGAGGTTACCGGAACCCCCCGGTAACTTAATGGGCCTTAGTGGGCCTAGGTGGAAGAGAGGAGAGGAGGCCAGGGCAGGGCCGCGCCCCCTTCCCCCCAGTCCGAATAGGACAAGGAGAGGGGGGCGGCGCCCCCCCTTCCTTCCTCCCCTCCACCTCTTCCCCCTTCCACTCCTAGTCCAACATGGAAAGGGGGGAGTCCTACTCCCGGTAGGAGTAGGACTCCTCCTGGCGCGCCTCTACCTCCTAGGCCGGCAGCCTCCCCCTTGCTCCTTTATATACGGGGGCAGGGGGCACCTCTAGACACACAATTGATCAACGATCTTTTAGCCGTGTGCGGTGCCCCCCTCCACCATATTACACCTCGATAATATCGTAGCGGAGCTTAGGCGAAGCCCTGCGTCGGTAGAACATCATCATCGTCACCACGCCGTCGTGCTGACGAAACTCTCCCTCAACACTCGGCTGGATCGGAGTTCGAGGGACGTCATCGAGCTGAACGTGTGCTGAACTCGGAGGTGCCGTGCGTTCGGTACTTGATCGGTCGGATCGTGAAGACGTACGACTACATCAACCGCGTTGTGTTAACGCTTCCGCTTTCGGTCTACGAGGGTACGTGGACAACACTCTCCCCTCTCGTTGCTATGCATCACCATGATCTTGCGTGTGCGTAGGAATTTTTTGAAATTACTACGTTCCCCAACAGTGGCATCCGAGCCTGGTTTTATGCGTTGATGCTATGCACGAGTAGAACACAAGTGAGTTGTGGGCGATATAAGTCATACTGCTTACCAGCATGTCATACTTTGGTTCAGCGGTATTGTGAGATGAAGCGGCCCGGACCGACATTACGCGTACGCTTACGCGAGACTGGTTTCACCGTTGCGAGCACTCGTTGCTTAAAGGTGACTGGCGGGTGTCTGTCTCTCTCACTTTAGTTGAACCGAGTGTGGCTACGCCCGGTCCTTGCGAAGGTTAAAACAGCACCAACTTGACAAACTATCGTTGTGGTTTTGATGCGTAGGTAAGAACGGTTCTTGCTAAGCCCGTAGCAGCCACGTAAAACTTGCAACAACAAAGTAGAGGACGTCTAACTTGTTTTTGCAGGGCATGTTGTGATGTGATATGGTCAAGACATGATGCTATATTTTATTGTATGAGATGATCATGTTTTGTAACCGAGTTATCGGCAACTGGCAGGAGCCATATGGTTGTCGCTTTATTGTATGCAATGCAATCGCCATGTAATTGTTTTACTTTATCACTAAGCGGTAGCGATAGTCGTAAAAGCAATAGTTGGCGAGACGACAACGATGCTACGATGGAGATCAAGGTGTCGCGCCGGTGACGATGGTGATCATGACGGTGCTTCGGAGATGGAGATCACAAGCACAAGATGATGATGGCCATATCATATCACTTATATTGATTGCATGTGATGTTAATCTTTTATGCATCTTATCTTGCTTTGATTGACGGTAGCATTATAAGATGATCTCTCACTAAAATTTCAAGATAAAAGTGTTCTCCCTGAGTATGCACCGTTGCGAAAGTTCTTCGTGCTGAGACACCACGTGATGATCGGGTGTGATAGGCTCTACGTTCAAATACAACGGGTGCAAAACAGTTGCACACGCGGAATACTCAGGTTAAACTTGACGAGCCTAGCATATGCAGATATGGCCTCGGAACACGGAGACCGAAAGGTCGAGCGTGAATCATATAGTAGATATGATCAACATAGTGATGTTCACCATTGAAACTACTCCATCTCACGTGATGATCGGACATGGTTTAGTTGATTTGGATCACGTAATCACTTAGATGATTAGAGGGATGTCTATCTAAGTGGGAGTTCTTAAGTAATATGATTAATTGAACTTGAATTTATCATGAACTTAGTACCTGATAGTATCTTGCTTGTCTATGTTAATTGTAGATAAATGGCCCGTGCTGTTGTTCCGTTGAATTTTAATGCGTTCCTTGAGAAAGCAAAGTTGAAAGATGATGGTAGCAATTACACGGACTGGGTCCGTAACTTGAGGATTATCCTCATTGCTGCACAGAAGAATTACGTCCTGGAAGCACCGCTGGGTGCCAGGCCTCCTGCAAGAGCAACACCAGAAGTTATGAACGTCTGGCAGAGCAAAGCTGATGACTACTCGATAGTTCAGTGTGCCATGCTTTACGGCTTAGAACCGGGTCTTCAACGACGTTTTGAACGTCATGGAGCATATGAGATGTTCCAGGAGTTGAAGTTAATATTTCAAGCAAATGCCCGGATTGAGAGATATGAAGTCTCCAATAAGTTCTACAGCTGCAAGATGGAAGAGAATAGTTCTGTCAGTGAGCATATACTCAAAATGTCTGGGTATAATAATCACTTGATTCAACTGGGAGTTAATCTTCCGGATGATAGCGTCATTGACAGAATTCTTCAATCACTGCCACCAAGCTACAAGAGCTTCGTGATGAACTATAACATGCAAGGGATGAATAAGACAATTCCCGAGCTCTTCGCAATGCTAAAGGCAGCGGAGGTAGAAATCAAAAAGGAGCATCAAGTGTTGATGGTCAATAAGACCACTAGTTTCAAGAAAAAGGGCAAAGGGAAGAAGAAGGGGAACTTCAAGAAGAACAGCAAGCAAGTTGCTGTTCAGGAGAAGAAACCCAAGTCTGGACCTAAGCCTGAAACTGAGTGCTTCTACTGCAAGCAGACTGGTCACTGGAAGCGGAACTGCCCCAAGTATTTGGCGGATAAGAAGGATGGCAAGGTTAACAAAGGTATATGTGATATACATGTTATTGATGTGTACCTTACTAATGCTCGCAGTAGCACCTGGGTATTTGATACTGGTTCTGTTGCTAATATTTGCAACTCGAAACAGGGGCTACGGATTAAGCGAAGATTGGCTAAGGACGAGGTGACGATGCGCGTGGGAAATGGTTCCAAAGTCGATGTGATCGCGGTCGGCACGCTACCTCTACATCTACCTTCGGGATTAGTATTAGACCTAAATAATTGTTATTTGGTGCCAGCGTTGAGCATGAACATTATATCTGGATCTTGTTTAATGCGAGACGGTTATTCATTTAAATCAGAGAATAATGGTTGTTCTATTTATATGAATAATATCTTTTATGGTCATGCACCCTTGAAGAGTGGTCTATTTTTAATGAATCTCGATAGTAGTGATACACATATTCATAATGTCGAAGCCAAAAGATGCAGAGTTGATAATGATAGTGCAACTTATTTGTGGCACTGCCGTTTAGGTCATATCGGTGTAAAGCGCATGAAGAAACTCCATACTGATGGACTTTTGGAATCACTTGATTATGAATCACTTGGTACTTGCGAACCGTGCCTCATGGGCAAGATGACTAAAACACCGTTCTCCGGAACTATGGAGAGAGCAACAGATTTATTGGAAATCATACATACAGATGTATGTGGTCCGATGAATATTGAGGCTCGTGGCGGATATCGTTATTTTCTCACCTTCACAGATGATTTGAGCAGATATGGGTATATCTACTTAATGAAACATAAGTCTGAAACATTTGAAAAGTTCAAAGAATTTCAGAGTGAAGTTGAAAATCATCGTAACAAGAAAATAAAATTTCTACGATCTGATCGTGGAGGAGAATATTTGAGTTACGAGTTTGGCCTACATTTGAAACAATGCGGAATAGTTTCGCAACTCACGCCACCCGGAACACCACAGCGTAATGGTGTGTCCGAACGTCGTAATCGTACTTTACTAGATATGGTGCGATCTATGATGTCTCTTACTGATTTACCGCTATCGTTTTGGGGTTATGCTTTAGAGACGGCTGCATTCACTCTAAATAGGGCACCATCGAAATCCGTTGAAACGACACCTTATGAACTATGGTTTGGCAAGAAACCAAAGTTGTCGTATCTTAAAGTTTGGGGTTGCGATGCTTATGTGAAGAAACTTCAACCTGATAAGCTCGAACCTAAATCGGAGAAATGTGTCTTCATAGGATACCCAAAGGAGACTGTTGGGTACACCTTCTATCACAGATCCGAAGGCAAGACATTCGTTGCTAAGAATGGATCCTTTCTAGAGAAGGAGTTTCTCTCGAAAGAAGTGAGTGGGAGGAAAGTAGAACTTGATGAGGTAACTGTACCTGCTCCCTTATTGGAAAGTAGATCATCACAGAAACCAGTTTCTGCGACACCTACACCAATTAGTGGGGAAGTTAATGATAATGATCATGAAACTTCAGATCAAGTTATTACTGAACCTCGTAGGTCAACCAGATTAAGATCCGCACCAGAGTGGTACGGTAATCCTGTTCTGGAGGTTATGTTACTAGACCATGACGAACCTACGAACTATGAAGAAGCGATGGTGAGCCCAGATTCCGCAAAATGGCTTGAGGCCATGAAATCCGAGATGGGATCCATGTATGAGAACAAAGTATGGACTTTGGTTGACTTGCCCGATGGTCGGCAAGCCATTGAAAATAAATGGATCTTCAAGAAGAAGACTGACGCTGATGGTAATGTTACTGTCTATAAAGCTCGACTTGTTGCGAAAGGTTTTCGACAAGTTCAAGGGATTGACTACGATGAGACCTTCTCACCCGTAGCGATGCTTAAGTCTGTCCGAATCATGTTAGCAATTGCCGCATTTTATGATTATGAAATTTGGCAAATGGATGCAAAAACTGCATTCCTGAATGGATTTCTGGAAGAAGAGTTATATATGATGCAACCGGAAGGTTTTATCGATCCAAAGGGGGCTAACAAAGTGTGCAAGCTCCAGCGATCCATTTATGGACTGGTGCAAGCCTCTCGGAGTTGGAATAAACGCTTTGATAGTGTGATCAAAGCATTTGGTTTTATACAGACTTTTGGAGAAGCCTGTATTTACAAGAAAGTGAGTGGGAGCTCAATAGCATTTTTGATATTATATGTGGATGACATATTACTGATTGGAAATGATATAGAATTTCTGGATAGCATAAAGGGATACTTGAATAAGAGTTTTTCAATGAAAGACCTCGGTGAAGCTGCATATATATTAGGCATTAAGATCTATAGAGATAGATCAACAAGCTTAATTAGACTTTCACAAAGCACATACCTTGACAAAGTTTTAAAGAAGTTCAAAATGGATCAAGCAAAGAAAGGGTTCTTGCCTGTACTACAAGGTGTGAGATTGAGTAAGACTCAATGCTCGACCACTGCATAAGATAGAGAGAAGATGAAAGATGTTCCCTATGCTTCAGCCATAGGCTCTATCATGTATGCAATGCTGTGTACCAGACCTGATGTGTGCCTTGCTATAAGTTTAGCAGGGAGGTACCAAAGTAATCCAGGAGTGGATCACTGGACAGCGGTCAAGAACATCCTGAAATACCTGAAAAGGACTAAGGATATGTTTCTCGTGTATGGAGGTGACAAAGAGCTCATCGTAAATGGTTACGTTGATGCAAGCTTTGACACTGATCCGGACGATTCTAAATCGCAAACCGGATACGTATTTACATTGAACGGTGGAGCTGTCAGTTGGTGCAGTTCTAAGCAAAGTGTCGTGGCGGGATCTACGTGTGAAGCGGAGTACATAGCTGCTTCGGAAGCAGCAAATGAAGGAGTCTGGATGAAGGAGTTCATATCCGGTCTAGGTGTCATACCTAGTGCATCGGGACCAATGAAAATCTTTTGTGACGATACTGGTTCAATTGCCTTAGCAAAGGAATCCAGATTTCACAAGAGAACCAACCACATCAAAAGACGCTTCAATTCCATCCGGGATTTAGTCCAGGTGGGAGACATAGAAATTTGCGAGATACATACGGATCTGAATGTTGCAGACCCGTTGACTAAGCCTCTTCCACGAGCAAAACATGATAAGCACCAAGACTCCATGGGTGTAAGAATCATTACTGTGTAATCTAAATTATTGACTCTAGTGCAAGTGGGAGACTGGAGGAAATATGCCCTAGAGGCAATAATAAAGTATTATTTATTTCCTTATATCATGATAAATGTTTATTATTCATGCTAGAATTGTATTAACCGGAAACATAATACATGTGTGAATACATAGACAAACAGAGTGTCACTAGTATGCCTCTACTTGACTAGCTCGTTAATCAAAGATGGTTATGTTTCCTAGCCATAGACATGAGTTGTCATTTGATTAACGGGATCACCTCATTAGGAGAATGACGTGATTGACTTGACCCATTCCGTTAGCTTAGCACTCGATCGTTTAGTATGTTGCTATTGCTTTCTTCATGACTTATACATGTTCCTATGACTATGAGATTATGCAACTCCCGTTTACCGGAGGAACACTTTGTGTGCTACCAAACGTCACAACGTAACTGGGTGATTATAAAGGTGCTCTACAGGTGTCTCCAAAGGTACTTGTTGGGTTGGCGTATTTCGAGATTAGGATTTGTCACTCCGATTGTCGGAGAGGTATCTCTGGGCCCACTCGGTAATGCACATCACTATAAGCCTTGCAAGCATTGTAACTAATGAGTTAGTTGCGGGATGATGTATTACGGAACGAGTAAAGAGACTTGCCGGTAACGAGATTGAACTAGGTATCGAGATACCGACGATCGAATCTCGGGCAAGTAACATACCGATGACAAAGGGAACAACGTATGTTGTTATGCGGTCTGACCGATAAAGATCTTCGTAGAATATGTGGGAACCAATATGAGCATCCAGGTTCCGCTATTGGTTATTGACCGGAGAGGTGTCTCGGTCATGTCTACATAGTTCTCGACCCGTAGGGTCCGCACGCTTAAAGTTACGATGACAGTTATATTATGAGTTTATATGTTTGTACTGAAGGTTGTTCGGAGTCCCAGATGTGATCACGGACATGACGAGGAGTCTCGAAATGGTCGAGACATAAAGATTGATATATTGGAAGCCTATGTTTGAACATCGGAAGTGTTCCGGGTGAAATCGGGATTTTTCCGGAGTACCGGGAGGTTACCGGAACCCCCCGGTAACTTAATGGGCCTTAGTGGGCCTAGGTGGAAGAGAGGAGAGGAGGCCAGGGCAGGGTCGCACCCCCTTCCCCCCAGTCCGAATAGGACAAGGAGAGGGGGCGGCGCCCCCCTTCCTTCCTCCCCTCCACCTCTTCCCCCTTCCACTCCTAGTCCAACATGGAAAAGGGGGGAGTCCTACTCCCGGTAGGAGTAGGACTCCTCCTGGCGCGCCTCTACCTCCTAGGCCGGCGGCCTCCTCCTTGCTCCTTTATATACGGGGGCAGGGGGGCACCTCTAGACACACAATTGATCAACGATCTTTTAGCCGTGTGCGGTGCCCCCCTCCACCATATTACACCTCGATAATATCGTAGCGGAGCTTAGGCGAAGCCCTGTGGCGGTAGAACATCATCATCGTCACCACGCCGTCGTGCTAAAGAAACTCTTCCTCAACACTCGGCTGGATCGGAGTTCGAGGGACGTCATCGAGCTGAACGTGTGCTGAACTCGGAGGTGCCGCGCGTTCGGTACTTGATCGGTCGGATCATGAAGACGTACGACTACATCAACCGCGTTGTGTTAACGCTTCCGCTTTCGGTCTACGAGGGTACGTGGACAACACTCTCCCCTCTCGTTGCTATGCATCACCATGATCTTGCGTGTGCGTAGGAAATTTTTTGAAATTACTACGTTCCCCAACATGAGCACCCTGGACGGACACGAGGCACGCCAGGCTCCGTTCCGTGGAAGGCTGGTTTTCCGGACGCAGGCGGTTACAAAAGCAAGGAGAGGAGGAAAAAAGTGGAGCAGACCCAAATTCAGAAGTTGCACGAAAGGGTTCAAGCGCTAGAGGAACGAGACGGCAATCGACATGCCGAAACTACCCCCGAAGCTACCCCGCCATCTCAGCGGAGAAGCAGCGTGGCTTCCACCGAGCTGCTTCAGCCGGAGCATGTCTTGACGGCTCCTGCTAGCTACCCCGTGGATGCTATCAGAGAGTCTCAACATTGCCACCTTATGACGCAATGGCAGAACTTCAAAGTCAAGGCGGCTGTTGGCTCTGTTTTACCTCCTGAACCCGGCGCAACCTACCACTGCCGGCCGATTCCAGAAGGATATGCTAGGGTGATGGTGGATGAAATAACGGAGGGATTTGAGGACCTCCAGCTTGACCACCCTACCGGTGAAGGGGAGACTCGGCTGGGTTCTGCTCTGAAGACTCCATGCCTATGGCGGAAGGAGCTCATCAACCTTCCGAACTGGACGCCTCCGGCGAGTAAGGGCACTCCGCCTCCTTCTCCGCCTCCTCCTTCGGCGAGTGATCAGGGCACTCAGCCTCCTTCTCCGGCGCGTGGCGGCACTCCGCCTCCTCCTCCGCCTCCTCCTCCGGCGAGTGATCAGGGCACTCAGCCTCCTTCTCCGGCGCGTGGCGGCACTCCGCCTCCTTCTCCGCCTGCGCCGGCGCGCCAGAGCAGCCAGCCTCCTCCTTCTCCGCCTCGTCAGCAAGGGCGGAAGAGACCCGCCGCCGCTCCGGCTGCTCCGGCGCGTCGTAGTCCTTCTCCTCCGCCTCGTAAGCAAGGAAAGAAGACAGCCGCAGCCGCTCCGTCTGCTCTGCCGGTGTCTAGCAGTACAGCCAGAGGCGGGAGGCAATACAGATTCGGTCCTTCTCTGAAGACTCCAGAGAAGTTACCATACGAGAGGACCGAGGAGGAAACCACGAAGATCGTGCAAGCCGAAGTGACGAACTTCTTTGAAGGGGTGAAAGCAAATAAACATCCACCTCCGGAGGAGAAGGTAAATCCGGTGAAAGCGAAGCGCACTCTGGCTGCCCTGACAAAACCACCAAAGTCTCCGCTGAAAGGCAACTATGAGCGCATTCTTTCAAAGACATTTGCCGAAGCGGAGCGATCGGGAAGTACTGTCAGTGATCAAAGGTTAAAAGAACGACGAGCTGGGAAAAAAATTGCCCAGCTCGGCGAACAAGCGAACCAATCATGCCCCCCGCTCAAGGTGTCTAGCGACATCATCGCTAATGATCCGAAGATGGTGCCCGGTTATAGCAATCTTGGAGATTACCTGCCCTACGATGTACATTATGATATCTTGGAGGTGGACGAACACAAATACCATTACGGGAAGCCTCTCGTCAAAGATGAAAGATCTCTAACAACGATGATGCGAAGATTACATGATTGGTACATGAAAACCTGCAGAGAGTCTGGGGGGAGGAATACTTTGACACTGAGAGTTAAACCGGAGCATGACCTCGTTGGAATTGAACTGTTGAATGTTCCATTTGAGGAGTTCTTCCAGTTTTTCAATCAAAAGGCCCTCGATAAATCAACGATCACTTGCTACTGTCTGTAAGTAGTACTACTTCTGTCATTAAGTCTCTCTTTATAGGTCAGCTCTTTCATTGCATGTATTTATAATTATCCTCACTATATTATGCAGATTGAAGATCGCCGAATTGAAGAAAAGACAAATCGGTGATATTGGGTTCATTAACACAAATCTCATAGATGCAACTGAGGTTAAATATCATGCTGAAAATACCGAGGCCAACTTGCTACGATCGTTGGTAATAAATGAAAACAAAGATATAATACTCTTTCCTTACAACTTCAAGTGAGTGTTACTGTCTTGTGCATATTCGGTTTCCCTTATTAGTCCAGGTTATAGTAATGTAATTGATGAGTTATGCATGCGTGCGCAGCTTCCACTATATTCTCCTAGAGATTAAGCTTGAGCAGGGAGTAGTAACCGTCTTAGACTCGAGACGAAAAGATCCCCAGGACTATGCGGACATGACTCAAATGCTCGAGAAGTAAGTTAAATCGATCATTATCCACCATATCAGCAACTTTGTTCATTTCCTGATATCAAGTAATTGTTTTCTTTGTCTGGCAGGGTTTGGAGAAAATTCACCAAAAAAGCTCCGAGACTGCCGAAGAAGCTGCAATTTAAACACCCGAAAGTAAGTACTATAGTAGCATGTTTCGCGCATCTCCTAGTGATTCAAGCGCTAGTTTCATCAATACCATTTAGCATGCTTGCTTATCAGTTTGATTGACCTCTATTTCTTGTAAAGTGGTTGTGGCAGGAACCCGAAAATAATTACCGTGGATACTACGTTTGCGAGTCCATCCGCTACACGACCTGTGAGGGGGGCTACACTGACGAACAATATGAAGTGCGTAAGCAATAATATTCACAATTTTATTTTATTACCATCATTTGTGTTGAGTTTCATTTATTCATATATATATATATATATATATATATATATATATATATATATATGTATTGACCCCCTTCTTCAAATTAGATCTTTCGGATGCGGGATGAACTCCTAGCACCAGATCATATGCGAGCAATTCAAGAGGAATTGGCGGCATTCTTCCTTGACCACGTGATCGCTGAAAACGGAGAATACTATGTGGACCCTGTGTTCTTACAATTTAATTAGGAGATTATATTGTAAGAGATAATTATTGTATATATGTAGCCGGTAGTGTCGGATAGATATACG
>NC_057799.1:624618762-624625351 GCF_018294505.1 Triticum aestivum | reverse complement strand
TCAAGGGAGTAACCACTTTGGTCTGGAAAAAAAAGATCTCGCTCGAGATTGAGGTGTGACCATCCTACAACATCACTACGCGATGTCCAAAGGCCACATGTGGCGCCCCAAGCGTTCAGCCAAGCTGTCAGACGGAATGACCGTTCAACAGAGTATCAAATGAGGTCATACATGACGTCATCATGCTTAGGGGTGGGCATATTAACTAATGACCGAACTACCGAACCAAAAGGACCTAGACCGAAATCGATTACACTGAAACCAATAATTTCGGTTAGAATTCTAGTCATCAATCCTAGAAAACCGAACTAATAAGTTTACAAAATTTGGTTTTAGGCCTCTGGCACCCGAACTGACCAAATAACCGAACTCTGGTAAAAAAATGTAGAAAGCCCAGCCCATTATTTAACTCGCAAGGCCTCACGTTGCTCATCCCCTTGTTTATTTGTGTCACATTCAAACCTTCCAAGCCCCACGATCCCCATTCTGTAGTCTCGCGATCCAGCGATATGACCTGCCTTGCCCTAAGTCACCGCCCCTGTTCTCCACCCGCACTGGCAGCCAGTGGCGCTGGTTGGGAAACCAGCAGTTGATTTAATCCTGCCCCATTTACTTTCCCCGGCACGATCTCCTCCCTCTCCCTCTTTCCCGGCGACCTCCACCTCTTCTGCTCTCCCAGCTTGGTGTCAAGAGAGGTGTGGCCTCGATCTAGTGGGAGGTCAGGCAATGAAGGCACACAATACCACCATGGATGGAATTGCTGCTATATATCGGCAATGTTCGGTTGTCACTGACGACCGAACCGAACTTTAGGTGGACCGATCTCTCGGTTAATGCTTCCTCGTGAAACCAATGGTCAACACTTTCAGGAAACTGAAATATTTTAAAAGCCAAGAAACGGGACCGAACGATTCAGTTAGACCGGATGCCCTAGCCTATCGGCCCAATGGCTCGAGATTTCTACCTTTAGAAAAGAGAAGAAGTTGCTTCCTATTTTCATGGCGATGAATAATATCTATTGGTTCCTCTTCTGAATCGGAAGATGACATCACTAAAGTTGATGATTCTGAATAAGTAATTTATATTGTGATATTGCCCCATGGGATGTTGATGTTAGGCTCTAGCCAACTGGAGAACAATTTTGTATGTGGTCATGCATATATTGTTCTGACATTTTTTGACTATAACCTAAAACTCTAAGCTCCCTTGACAGGAGCTCTCCTGGTGAACCGTGGGGTGTGGAGTGTGTGGGCTCCCGGTGACAGTGGGTAGACGTTTTGTGTGGGCAGCTGGTTCCTTGCGTGTCTATTTTTCTTTGGTACGTCTCCTCCGTGGGATGTGGAGGATAGCTTTTTTCAGGGGAGGATGTGGAGAATAGCTGGTGGCGAGAGTTAATTCGATTAGCTGGGCGCTGCTCTGCATAAGCCGCCGAGAGTGCTTTGTTGCAGCTCCAGGAGAGGTCGGCTGTAGCGGCATGTCACGGCGGTGGGTCGATTTATAAATGTTATGAATTAAATCGCTGAGAGTTATCTCTAAACTTTTATAAACCTGTGAAACTTATTTTAAATTTGCAAATGTTTTTAAATCTATGAATATTTTCTAAATTCCAACACATTTAAAAAATCATGTTTTTTTAAATCTTTTGATTTAAATAAATAAAAATATAGCCGGTTATTTATAAGATTGCAGTAGAGTGGGCGTAAAAATATATTACTCACGGAGCGAGTGGAAGATTCGTGGACCGACCCATGCAAACATGAGTAATGCTACACACACGGGCACTTTACAGGGGCTTTACGGAGTAATTAGAGATTAATGGTTGTGATTCAGTTAAGTAGAACAGGCCCCACCAGTTAAAATCGGGTGGGGGGGGGGTGGGGGGCAATTAGATTAGCGCATGTTCTCCACCCCGTGAAAGTCTGTTGAATTTGCCCGTGAATGTAGTATTATCGTGCAAACATTGTATCATCAATTCTACAACTTCGTCGTGGAATATAAGCTTTTAAGGGGCTCACACAATGACCACCGGCTCATCAAGGCCAAAATATGCAAGGATATCACAATCAGGCACCGAAGTACTCCAATGTACTCTCAAAACTAATATCGTCTTTTTGGGCACCCGAGCACAATATACAAATTAAGAACCAATCAGAACATAATTAAGATCCAGGTCCGTGCAGATAAGACCAAAAAATAACAATCAACCACAATAACCTGCTAAAAAAACCGACAAGTGAAAAATGGCGCGGCAAAGCGCACATTAGCCTATAGTATCATTTATTCTTGTTGAAATCCTTTATTTTTTAGCTATATCTAACAGTTTTCTTAAACTCTATTTGCAATATAGCACATTGTTAGCACGCTATATCGTGTATAGCATCTGGAGGAGGCCGCCGCTATTTCTCTTAGCATGCTGTATTTCACCTTGCACAGAACTACCAAAATAGAAAGATAGCTAGACTTTTTGCTGCCCTTTTGCTTGGGACATTTTGATTTTTTAAACAGAGAACACGCATGATACTATATTGTTACACGTACACACACCACATACGTATAATAGCCTCGCGATGTAAACGACGACATAGGTTGGACGTCACAAATGCACGATGGAGTACTACTAGGGCAGATGCTGCTGCCTGCGAGTTTACTTAACTCGGAACGTACGTAGGTGCGCGCGCATGATTGACATCACATGGTCGGGTAAGCGGTGTCGAGGGCGATGCCGCAGAGCCCCGACCCTCCGACGTCGCGGCGCATACGGATGTAGCCGGCCTCGCCCCACGTCTGGCCCCACGAGTTCTTGACGAGCCAGTACTTGAGCCCCGAGGAGGCGTCGGTGCCATAGCCGACAGTCACCACGGCGTGGCTCATCTTGATCCCGCAGGGGGCCGAGAAGACGCCACTCTTGTAGAACTGCATGCTGGTTGGGACCTCGATGGCCACGCCGATGGGCTGCCTCGCGACGGCGCTCTGCAGGGCCAGTTCGTTCTTGGGGACCGCCGCGTGCCCGGTGATGGTGACGACGGGCTTGGCGCGGAAGCAGACGCCTCTCACCGCCTTGTATGGGTACAGCGCCGCCGTGGTGAGGCCGCCGTTCTCCATGATCCACTGGAAGGCCCTGTGGTAGTAGCCTCGGTTGCAGCCACCGTCGTACTTGTCGCAGTCCACCAGCTGCTGCTCCGACAGGGGCACCAGCGTCCCCGTCTTGATGAAGTAGAGACTCTCCATCATTGCCACCGCCGAGAACGCCCAGCAGCTAACTGCATGCACCCGGTCCGGTCCGGGCATAGAAACAAATTGGTTAAAAGAGGCCAGTACTTACGTAGTTGAAATGGATGAGATTCCCCTAAACAAGCTATAATGATAAGTGTCACCACGAAATAACGTCGCTATGACGTTTCTAAAATTGTCATCTGGAAAAAACCCTAAAAGAAAATTGAAACTTGCTATTCAAACAAAAAGTTGACATGCTTAATTCATAAATAAAGTTGCCATCCTCGGATAACTAAACATACACTACCGGAAAACGGTCCTACCCCGACGGCCAAAACTATGCCTACGGCAGCCGTCGGCATACTTGGAGCTATGCCGACAGCCTAGTCCTAGCCGTCGGCTTATCCTGGCCGTCGGGCTACCTCGATCTACGCCGACGGCAGCCGTCGACCTAGATGCAGACACGCCGACAGCAGCCGTCGGCATACCTGTGGGCCCGGCGACGCCGCCCGTGACCAGCGGCTAACGCCGTCAAACCTATGCCGACGGTCGGAACGGGCGGCCGTCAGCATATCTCCGCATGCAACGTCACCGATCCGCGGCGTAGATATGCCGACGGCAGCCGTCGGCATAGGCGCCCCGTCACCGATCCGCGGCACGGCGCCCACCCAAAACCCTGCCGTCTCTATGCCGACGGCAATGCCGTCGGCATAGTTATTTTTTTATATGTGTTTTTTTTACATTTGTTTTTCTGCTTTTTTTTACATATCTCCGCATGCCACGTCACCGATCCGCGGCGTAGATATGCCGACGGCAGCCGTCGGCATAGGCGCCACGTCACCGATCCGCGGCACGGCGCCCACCCAAAACCCTGCCGTCTCCATGCCGACGGCAATGCCGTCGGCATAGTTATTTTTTTATATGTGTTTTTTTTACATTTGTTTTTTTTGCTTTTTTACATATGTTTTTATGCTTTTTTTGTATTATATGAATATATATGTAGTTTGTAATTTTTTCCATAGATTATGAATATATATATATATAGTTTGTATTTTTTTCGAGCACATTAATAATGTGCCGTCATGTTCTTTTGAATATAGGTCCTTATATTTTATTAAAATAAAAAACAGCTATGCCGACAGAAGTTTTCTGGCGGTTGCAAACGCCCGGCACCCGTCTCCGGAGTGTGACCCCCTCACGTCCGCGGTGTGCCCCCCTCACGGACGGTCCGCCGCCGGCATATGGAGGGCGGAAACAGCCGCATCGGGTCTATACGGAGGGGACGTTGCTCCCAAGTGTTTCTATGGGATGACCTACCACAACCGGGTGGTGTTGTGGCACAACCGGGTGGAGAGGTCCACTGGTCAAAGCCCGCCCGTGGGAAGTCAAAGGGCTAGATCTCGTGGTCAACCGCTCCAGGGTTAGGCGGGACGGGGGCCCTGGGGGGTAGCAATGCCACCGAAGCGTCGCACCGACCCCTCATACATGGGGGTGGTGTTGTGGCATGTCCGAAGAGGCGACACGCATCTCCGGGGTGTGGCCCCCCTCACGGACGGCGATGACACAGTAGTAGACGTTCTGCGGTAATGGTGCGGCGTGAATATTATTAAATATTCAGATCGCGATAAAATCATGAGTTTTTTACAAGACGTGGGAACATGTGCTATAGGAACGATCGTAATTTTTCATAATTTTTGGTTATGGAGAAGTATCCGAACAATTTCCCTCTACCCGGATTGCCCTTCGCATGTCTACGACTGTAGCCAGCGGCCTCCGTGGGCTAGCATGCCGCCAATCTTGCATACGCGGCTTCTCACAAGTCTGAAGGTGTTGTGGCGGTTGCAAACGCCCGGCACGCGTCTCCGGGGCGTGGCCTCCCAGCTCACGGACGACGCCGTCGCCGGCACCTGAAGGGGGGAAACGGACGCGTCGGGTCTACACGGAGGGGATTTAGCTGTGGGTTTGGCCCGGATGTTGCTCCCAGGTGTCCCTCTGTGCTGACCTGACACAACCGGGTGGAGAGGTCCACTGGTCAAAGCCCGCCCGTGGGAAGTCAAATGGCTAGATCTCGTGGTCAACCGCTCCAGGGTTAGGCGGGACGGGGGCCCTGGGGGGGTAGCAATGCCACCGAAGCGTCGCACCGGCCCCTCATACATGGGGGTGGTGTTGTGGCATGTCCAAAGAGGCGGCACGCGTCTCCGGGGTGTGGCCCCCCTCATGGATGGCGATGACACAGTAGTAGACGTTCTGCGGTAACGGTGCGGCGTGAATATTATTAAATATTCGGATCGCGATAAAATCATGAGTTTTTTACAAGACGTGGGAACATGTGCTATAGGAACGATGGTAATTTTTCATAATTTTTTGTCATGGAGAAGTATCCGAACAATTCCCTCTACCCGGATTGCCCTTCGCATGTCTACGACTGTGGCCGGCGGCCTCCGTGGGCTAGCATGCCGCCAATCTTGCGTACGCGGCTTCTCACAAGTCTGAAGGTGTTGTGGCGGTTGCAAACGCCCGGCACGCGTCTCCGGGGCGTGGCCTCCCAGCTCACGGACGGCGCCGTCGCCGGCACGTGAAGGGGGGAAACGGACGCGTCGGGTCTACACGGAGGTGATGTAGCTGTGGGTTTGGCCCGGATGTTGCTCCCAGGTGTCCCTCTGTGCTGACCTGACACAACCGAGTGGAGAGGTCCACTGGTCAAAGCCCGCCCGTGGGAAGTCAAACGGCTAGATCTCGCAGTCAACCGCTCCAGGGTTAGGCGGGACGGGGGCCCTGGGGGGTAGCAATGCCACCGAAGCGTCGCACCGGCCCCTCATACATGGGGGTGGTGTTGTGGCATGTCCGAAGAGGCAACACGCGTCTCCGGGGTGTGCCCCCCTCACGGACGGCGATAACAAAGTAGTAGACGTTCTGCGGTAACGGTGCGACGTGAATATTATTAAATATTCGGATCGCGATAAAATCATGAGTTTTTTACAAGACGTGGGAACATGTGCTATAGGAACGATGGTAATTTTTCATAATTTTTTGTCATGGAGAAGTATCCGAACAATTCCCTCTACCCGGATTGCCCTTCGCATGTCTACGACTGTGGCCGGCGGCCTCCATGGGCTAGCATGCCGCCAATCTTGCGTACGCGGCTTCTCACAAATCTGAAGGTGTTGTGGCGGTTGCAAACGCCCGGCACGCGTCTCCGGGGCGTGGCCTCCCAGCTCACGGACGACGCCGTCGCCGGCACCTGTAGGGGGGAAACGGACGCGTCGGGTCTACACGGAGGGGATGTAGCTATGGGTTTGGCCCGGATGTTGCTCCCAGGTGTCCCTCTGTGCTGACCTGACATAACCGGGTGGAGAGGTCCACTGGTCAAAGCCCG